>NC_139713.1:31143551-31258551 GCF_964188405.1 Protomyctophum parallelum
CTGGATGGCAACGACTAACCACTGCCCCAATTTGTTTAGAAGGGCCTGTTACAGTGCCACCATGAGGCTGATTTTTGCAAAACGCATTTATTTACATTACTCGTACACATTTTATCCATACGTTATGCAAATTGGTGCACACTTTCGCTATAGTCATGTGATCAAGACGGACCTGTCCATTTCTCATATTCCATCCCAATTGGCTTGTTTGCAGAATTGGTCCGTTTTTAACAAATCATGAACGCAGAGTGCAATTTATGTGAAATCTTGCACGCACATTCCTGCAAGGCATAGGAATAAATGAAAATAGCCAATGAACAAGATTGTAGATGTATGTCTAATTTCTCTTTCGTGTCTCGAGCTAAAATGTTTGAGAACCACTGCTGTAAAGAAGGAAAGGTCACCTTCAGCATATCGTATTTTTTGTCACGTCATATGGTTATTTGATAGGTCGCCATAGTTACAGACTGAATATTGATACTACATATATGGTCATATGGCTATTTGATAGGTCACCATAGTTACCCACTATATACGGATAATCCATATATGGAGCTATCTAAATAACCTATCTAAGTCTGACATCACAAACTCCATATTTGAGCGTGGTTGATCTAAAGCTCCATATATGGAACCGACAGAGACGTCTAGTGCCGACATCATGCTAATGTAAAATAACTTAAATGGATATATAACTGACTTATTCTGACCAGATCAGTGAGATGTCACAAGCATCACCAGCCAAGCACTATATACTGTAAATAAATGGTGGAAATCACACCTTAATTCATATACAAGCAGTATTTTCCACGGTCCTCGCCAGGTGAGACTTCAACCTTCAAGTAGCTTGAGCAGCTCTCACCAAGAGAAGACTCCACCCCCTTCCGTACCAGTCAGTATATTTGACCTCACAACCAACGCAGGTATCTCTGCATTATACAGGGATCTAGACGTCTCGGTTAAGTTCTTACCGGACACAGCTGTGGTGGGTTGTAGACTCTGGGCAACCGGTCCCCACTTCATTCCCATCAACGTCCATTCATAGCAGAAGATTTAATGATGGAAGGAGACTCTCAGGTCTCCAGTTCTGAGGGGCCATATGCCCGTGCCTCCACCGTCCTCCATGAACACGTGAAGAGGAGCCACAACGACCTCTACTGCCAAACACTGAGGGAAGAACTGATCACCTCAGAAGCCCGTCTGCAAATGAACTGCTCTGTAACCAGCCAGAAACATGGAGACCCCAATCCAAAACCTGACAGTCATCAGCAGTTTTCCAAGAATGTAGCCACGACGGGAGAAGGAAAGACACATCAGACGAGTTACACTGGAAAGAAAACCCACATCTGTCAACAGTGTGACAAGAGTTTCTCTCAGTTGCGCAATCCGGAAACTCGCCAGCGTGGCCAGACGGGAGAAAAACCTTTCCACTGTCAACAATGTGACAAACGTTTCACTGATTCCAGTGCCCTGACTAAACACCGGCGTTTCCACACTGGAGAAAAACCTTTCATCTGCAAGCAGTGCAACAAGAGCTTCAGTGATTTAAGTAATCTAAATAAACACCAGCGCATCCACACTGAGAAAAACCTTTCCACTGTAACCATTGTGACATGAGTTTCAGTCAGTCAAGTCACCTGAAGACACACAAACATATCCACACTCGAGAAAAACCTTTCCATTGTCAACAATGTGAAAAGAGTTTCATTCAGTCGAGTGATTTGAAGAAACACCAGCGTCGCCACACTGGAGAAAAACCTTTTCACTGCAAACATTGTGACAAGAGTTTCAGTCAATCAAGTCACCTGAAGACACACCAGCGACGGCTCCACACATGGGGGAAAACCTAACCACCATAAACGGTGTGATAAGAATTTCTACCCACAATAATAATATTAATAGTAATAACTAGAATAAGTGTCCCTCGGGGCACAGGTCTCCACCAGGATTTTGGATAAAATCAGGACTAATTTTCCTTGGCCTCTAGGGAGTGTGCATACAACGTTTTACACAGATCGGTGCAGTTACAGGTGAAAACACTAATTATAGCGCCACCATGAGGCTGAGTTGAGAATATTCATGTGGCATTTCTTCCTCTGCCTAGTGGGAATGTGCTTGAAAACCTTCACGGAAATCACACAATGTGTTCATGATTTGCAGAATTTTGTTTGAAACGGAGCACTGCTGCGAACTTTGGAAGCCAATCTTAGCCAATCAGAATGGAGTATGAAAAATCTGCCTTTCTGTGTGGAGTTTGCATGTTCTCCCCGTGTCCCCTAGGGTAGGTACCGTCACAAAAAACATGCAGTAATCCTGGTCACTAAACTACCTCCCCCTGGCCAGCCGGGGCGCCTGATGGAGGGGAAAGGAACTGGTCGAATAACGTGTTCCTTCCACTTGCTATGTCCCCCCCTGTCAGGTGAAAAGAAGCAGCTTGGACTCCTCATGCATAGAAGGAAGCATGAGGTCAGTCTGCTGCCTCCCCAGGTTGGCAGAGGAAGTGTAGCGCCCAGGATTACATTAGATAATTGACACTGGGGTGAAAAAAAAATCAGATAATCAGATAATCAGTTAAATAATAATAATAATAATAATTAAAAAATATTAATAGGAGTTAGCAGTAGCACTGAAGGCTGTGCGTTTTCAAAAGGCATTTAAAAGAGGAGAGTGATTCACCTAGCTCAGTTGTTTTCAACCAGTGGTCCGGGGACCACCAGTAGTCCATTTGGTTTCATTTTATGCTCTCAAGAGTTAAATTATTGTTAAACATCTGCATTAGAGAATGTAGAATAATTGTTATTTTCATCAACGTTTACCTGTTATCTCTCATATGGTACAAATGGCAATACAGCATGGAAATGTGTACATTTATTTAGTTTAGGGTCTGAGAGGCTAAATGTCTGTGGCTTAAATGCAGAATAAATAATTGATATGAAAGGGGTTGAAAACCACTGACCTAGCTTGCTCTCCAAGAGCAGTGCATTCCAAAGTGTTGGAGCTGTAGTGCTGAAAGCCAGATCTCCTTTGGTCTTAAAGTTAGTATAAGTGATTTTCTTTGATTTAAATAAGTGTTTAAAAGCTCTATATTGTGATAATACTCATTGCTATATATAGTGTTTGTTCAGTAACAGAAGTCTCCAATGTCTAAATGCCTCAAATCATGAATGCATAGTGCAATTTGAGGGAAATATTGCACGCACATTCCTACTAGGCCGAGGAATACATCCCACCCTTTTCACATTGGCCTGTTAGAGCGCCACCAGCAGGTGGACTTTTGCTAAACACATTTTTGGAACAAAATTCCTCAAATCGTGACTTTGAAATGTCGAATTGCCATCAAAGGCGTAAGAAGAAATGGCACCCTTTTCACATAGCGCCACCAGGAGGCTATGATAACCTACCTGGCCTGGAGGAGCACTTTTTCTATTTATTTTTATTTATTTTTTAATATTAGAAAAGGAACGGTTTTGGACTTACAATGTTTCCAACCCGACAGCAACGATTTGCAAACTCACCCTCGCCTACTTCCGTCCCTGTCATGTGCTTTATTATCTTATTTTTGTTATTTTGTTTTTGTTTTTTTATATATTTTTCCGCCTTTTATTTCCTCATTTCAGCTTTTATTTGGATTCTGCTTTTCATACATGATGTTGTGAAATGGTGTCATTCATTTGACATGTTCACTCCCCAACATGTTCACTCCCCAACATGTTCATATGCTTTTGTGTCATCCTCCTCTTCTTTATCACCTCTCTCTCTCTCTCTCTCGTCCTCCAATTTCACTCTACTGTACCTCTCCCTTTCTGTTCCTTGCTGTCTCCCTCATTCTCTCTCTCTTTCTCTCCTCCCTTCTATTTAATCTCCCATCCTCTGCTCTCCTCTTTAACGAGCCCTGGTGTCTCCTGGTGCACGTTGTATTAAATATGTACGCCAACGTTCACTTCTGGTTCAGATGCCATCCCTTGATTTACAGTACAGATGTCCTCCCATCCCCCTCCTTGTCCCACAGCCTGCAGAAATCTGTCCACTAAGATGCTTTTAAAACTGTGATTATTGTCCCAGTCGATGGCCTCACATTATGCAGCACAAAGGAGGAGGGGTCAGGCAACAATAACAACACTGGGAAGATGGAGTGAGACACTGATGCTTTTAAACTTGGCCAGCGGATAGCCAGTGTGAATGTTTACGTACTGTATGTGTGTATGTGCAAACTAAGGAGAGAGTGTGAGAGAGAGCAAGATGATGATGATGATGATGACATGAGAATTGATTCAGTCCCCTATTTCTGGCTTTATGTAACCCACATACCGTACATACGAGCCATCTGGCTCACAAGTAGAGACATCAGCTGTAGGAATGCGTTAAACCTTTCCTTTGTGAGTGGTGAGTGTGTGTGTGTATGTTTGTTTGTGGAGAGAGAGAGAGAGAGAGAGAGAGATATGCATTTCTGCATGACTTGTTTATGAAATCACATGGACTCACTTTAAATTTACTATCCCCAAGCCAGTCTGGCTCTGCGACTCTGTGTGCATTTGTGCTCTACGCACCCAAAGCAGTGACTCTGTGTGTGTGTATTGTAGGAGGTGCAGGGTTGGTACTACCTATTAGGGGAAGACCTGGGGAGGAAGAAGCACCTGAAAGTACCCACTCATGAAATTGTCCACACCGCTGGTGAGTATAACTGGCAATAGTACTTTGTATGTGTGAGCAGTGGTATAAGAAGTAACTAAGTACATACACTCAAGTACTGTACTTATGTACCATTTTGAGGTATTTTCTTTTAGGGTAGCTCCTCCTACAGTATGTCTAGGTTTTGGTGCTTTTGGTGTGATCTTCAAGCTCACCATTGTGAGCTTGTAGATCGGCTATTTTTTTAAGTTTTCTTTTTCATTTTGAACTTGTGAAATGGGACATTCTGCATACTTCAAGCTGAACTTGAGCAAGCACACCCAGATGCATGTCTGTCCGTATGCCGTGTGTGTCTGTGTGTGTGCAATGTGCATGTGTGTGTGTGTGTGTGTGTCCGCGTGTGAGTGTGTGTTTCGTGTGCCGTGCACGTGGTCAGTGTGTCTCTAAGGGCTTAGTAGTATTCTCTTGGACGGGGTGGGGGTGGCAAGGGATTAAGAGGGAGAGGGATTGGGAGAGCAAATGACAGAGAGCGAGGGGGGGGGGAGGGGTCTGGATGAACCCTGGCACGTCACAGAGAGAGAGAGAGAGAGCTTGTGCTGGAGTGGCTCCGTGCTCACTCATACAGTGCATACACACACACATACCACTCTCATTCATTTGGAAGTGTATTCTGAAGTGTGTCTGTTCCATCTCTCTCACCCACTATACAGTAGTTTGGCTTTCATGTAGTGGCGGCACAGCATGTGTGTATTATTGGAGTTATGCTACTCATTGCCAGCCATAAGGGCAGCCTAGATTAGGTGAGTACCGTCTTCGTATTACTACTGTATACTTGCTGGTCCCACTGTGCATGAGTTGGACGCTTGGTTGTGTGTGGGGCTGCTTGTTGCAGGGCAACATGAAATATTTACATCAGGGACTGGATGGTGACTGCATGGTCTCTGTCATCATCCCACATAATAAAGGCAGCCTTTTGTACAGCTTTATGTTGTTTTTCATCCCATGCTTTTGTCTCTCTCTCTCTCTCTCTCTCTCTCTCTCACAAACTCACTCACTCACTCACTCACTTTCTCTACTCCCTATTCTCATTCTCTCTCTCTCTCTCTCTCTCTCTCTCTCTCTCTCTCTCTCTCACAAACTCACTCACTCACTTTCTCTACTCCCTATTCCTATTCTCATTCTCATTCTCTCTCTCTCTCTCTCTCTCTCTCTCTCTCTCTCTCTCTCTCTCTCTCTCTCTCTCCCCCTCCATTCGTGCTCATGTACAATTAATGTATCACTTCCCATGGCTTCTCAGACCATGTGAGCATGCATGTGCTGTCACTTCTGTAACTCAGTCTGTCTGTCTGTTTGACTTTGCAAGGAAGTCACCTCTTCAGTGTATCCTCTTCAGAGGATGAATTATTTCAACCTTTACCCTAGCAAATAACTTACTGTAGGCTACATACGTATGCATACTCGTGTACTCAGTCTTTCTCCTTCTGTCTGTAACTCAACTTGCACACACTTTCTCTCATGTTTCTGACTCTGTTTCTCTCTCTAGTTCTGTCTAAGGGTCATCCACAGCTACAGTATTTATGCAGCCCAATTCTTCTTCATAAGGTTTTCACTGCAACTTTGACCACTAATAGGGCATAGTGGCATACGGTAGTTATACTTTAAAACAAAGTCGACAATCTACTAGCCTTTAATGTGACATGTGAGTCTGTAGCTGCTTCAGCTGACATCAGTGGCTGAAAGTGGTTAAAACTGGCTTTAGAAAAATACTGGACTAAAGCGGTACTGGCCGTAACTGGGGCAGTGGGAAGACAAAAGATGACTAGATAGCTCATTCATTCATACATACATACATACATACATACATACATACATACATATTACATTCTGTAATGTATGAGTCAGCTGGTGTGCTGAAAATAAAACAGGAATGACACATTAAGATTGAGATTATAGCAAGGCAAACTACAGATTTGTTTATGATGTCGTCCCTGCTCGGCTGTGTTAATGGATTTTTGGTCGAGGTCTTTCCCAAAGGCAACACTGGCCCACTACTGTCTAGTCTGATACATGTGTGTGTGTGTGTGTGTGTGTGTGTGTGTGTGTGTGTGTGTGTGTGTGTGTGTGTGTGTGTGTGTGTGTGTGTACACACGCACGTGTCTGTGTTCTTGTTTCCGTGCATGTATATTGGAGGCGGTGTGTGTGTGTGTGTGTGTGTGTGTGTGTGTGTGTGTGTGTGTGTATGGATGTGTGTGTGCGCACATTGCCAGCTGGCAGAATGTAGGCCATGTTGCCACTGCTCTGTCTCATCATGTATGGAACACTGGAATGACCAAAAGACTCATTCCAACAACACTCTGCTTAACATCCAACATCCATCTTTCTTCGTCTCCCCCTCCCTGTCTGTCTCTTTCTTTTCCTATCGTTCTGTTCATGCTTTATCATTTGTGGTTTCTCTCTTTCCCCCTCAGCCTTATATTCATCTCCATCTCATTATGTGTTTGTTAGACTTTGACGTGCGTCTGTTATGTAACCAAGCAGTATGCCAGAATGTGGAAACTGGTTTTGACAAAACAGTTTGACATTACAGTATAGCCCTATGAACAGTTAATAGGGCCATACTGTTAACCCATTAAGACCTGTGGCCGATTCTACAAATGCCTTCTAAATCAGTACGTATTTGTGCCAAGGACCCCCACTTTCAACATTAAAGAAATAGCAGATGTACAAGCTTGCAGCGCGGCACAAAGTGACGTGCTGTGAGCTTACACATCTGCTATTTTTAAGAATCCTATAGAGGTTTCTGAAAAATGTATGCTGCTATAGCTAAAATCTAAAATGATGGGTTAAAAGCATAGTTATAAAAGATAGAGTTAGGACTGCGAGTGACAGCCCCGCCCCCTGCTATTAATTTCAATAGAGTTTTGAAGCACCCGGACGACTGCCGGAAGTACCATCATCATAACTCAATGGCTCGAGCGAGCGGAAGTTGAGAGCGGACCTCAAATTTGAGCATACGACAGACACCATGTTTCTGTGTCTGTCGTATGTACGTCTGTAATCCATGTAACTTGAGAACTGTTTGCCGTTTGACTTCAAATTCAACGCGTGTTCCACACCCCCACAGGGAGTGCAGTGCCTGGTGCCGAGTCGGTCGGACCCATGGCTGGCCAGAACCACCACAAAAGGCCTCTTCCTGGGCTCTGGATAGGGGTCCTGCCCAGGCTCCATATATGGAGCTGGCCTGTAATGACAATACAAATTCGTTCTGACTAGACTCCATATTTGGGCATGCCTGACAAATAACTCCATATATGGGCATAGAGCTAGCCTGTTCTGACATCACAACTCTTCATATTTTGGCACACCTGACACAGAACTCCATATATAGGAATAAATAAATGAGCATTGTATGTTTGTCCTGTTTTGTTTTGTGTATTTAATGTTACTGGCAGAGCTGTGTCACTTATTTTGCCTCTTCTCTTGGCCAGTTCACACACTTCAGTCTCAATGTGGTTTTACTGGTTAAATAAAGGTTAAAAAAGGAACACAGAGACTGATACAGAATTCTCCATATATGGGCATAAAAGGGACAGTGGAATGGGTACTACATGTTGCTTATTCCCTCCAAATACAAACATCTTTGTCCCAATGATGGTGAGTGATTCTCATGTGAGAAAGTGATTGTGGTATTCAGTAAAGACCAGACCATTGTGGTGGTGTTTTTGAGAAGGAGTCTGGGACGTGGTTAGCGTTGCCTAGGGTGTTTTAGAGGAATACAAGAAGACTCACCCCGTTTCTGTTTTCCTCCCAGAATATTCCCCAGTGAGGGGTGGGAGAGGCTGGACAGCAGACGGCTGGATTTTGAATTTCTCTAACTATAAACTTTCATGACAGCAGACAGCCTAAGTACAAATATAATTTATGAAAAGCTACTACAGTGAAGTCTGTTAACAGAAGTTGTATTATCTGACGAGGTACCATTTGAGGGGGCAAAACCTTACATATACTAAATAATACTAAATTGTTTATAAGGTCAATATAAGTAATATAATATAGCCTTTCCACAGGAGTATCTTTTTATATTTTTCCAAAAAGAATACAAACAGCCAATAGCATATTACAAAGTTATCCCCCTCACTGGGGAAAATTCCGGGAGGAAAAACGGGCACGCACCGGGGTGAGTCTTCTTGTTACCGTTTTAGACAAGGGAGAAGAGTCTGGGACGTGTGGAGCCTTGTCCAGGGTGTTTTAGAGAAGGGAGAAGAGTCTGGAGCGTTGCCCAGGGTGTTTTAGAGAAGAGCGAAGTGTCTAGCACGTGTGGAGCCGCGTTGTTGTTCGTCCGTATTTAAAGCCAGTGCATATTGTTTCGTAATTGTCTCCACCAGGCCAAAGGTGTGGGGAGAGAGTATGTTTTGCACTACGTCCGTCCGTCCGTGTGTGTGTGTCCGTGTGTCCGTCCGTCCGTCTGTGGACAGCTAATCTCCGGCACCGTTGGCTAGATCGCTAGCCATACTCTGCACACACACTCCCTGAATGCCACACAGCTGAACATCTGCCCCTCTGTTATGAAACGAGTAATGTTCCGTCTTTTGATTAATCTCCGTCCTGGGCATTGGGCGTAATTATTTAATAGGACAGAGACCTCTCTCGGTCTTGGCCGGCCAGAGTGTTAAGACAATGTCTCCCTCTCTGTTTCTTTTTTAGTTGAACCCTGGTGTTATAGTGGGTATAGTTATAGTGCTTATAGTGGGAAGTTTATCGGCGGTTGTCCAGAACAACAATAGGTCTCCATTTAAGAAGAGCGTGCTAGCCTGCATTTGAGTGTATCCCGTCCGAATGTTGTCAAGGACTATGACATCATATTGATGACATTAGTGATCTCCCTACATGGGCATACAAGAGACACAGGCAGACAGATACAAAGATCCCCATATAAAGGTGTTGTGCTGTGTGTGTGTGTGTGTGTGTGTGTGTGTGTGATGTCATGCCAGAGCGCTGATCAGTCTATATAAGGTATCTTCAAATGTGAGAGAGAGTGCATGACACGTGTAGACACGATACTTGTTGCTAACAGACTTGTGATTTGCTAAAGGCCTTGTTTTTGCGCTGTGGCAAGATGCTGGATTTCTTCACCATCTTCAGCATGGGGGGTGTAGTGTTGTGGTCCTTTCAGGGAGCTGGGGTGAAGGAATCCTTCACTGGTCCCGTCAACGCGTTGATCCGCTCCGTGGTCCTTCAGGAACGCACTGGGAACAATTCCTTCACTCACCAGTCCTTGAGTCTTAGATACAAATTGGATAATGAATTTGAGTTGGTTTTTGTGGTGGGTTTTCAACAAATCCTGATGCTGACTTATGTGGATAAGTTGGTAGATGATGTTTGCCTTCGCTTCCGGGATTGCTACAAGAATGAGCTAGAGCAGAACGGAGACATGAAATTTCTCATCCACAGCTTTGAGTTCGATTATGAATTCAAGAAGTTTCTTGAGGAGGCAGAGAGCAGCAAAGATCGAGTCACTGTCTCGATGCGGACTTTCAAAAATTCCCCGAAGTCCCAAAAAACTGTTAAGTCAATGATCAAAGCAAAGGGTGAAGACAAAGGCATGGAGGACCAGTGTGTATTTAAAAAAAAGAATGCCAAGAAAGAGTCTCCTGCAGCTGAGCCAGTTAAAGAGGAACAAGGCAAGGGCTCCACTGCCAGCCAAAAGGTGGTTGAGAACGGCAATCACAACTTAACCCCGGATGAGATTATTCAGAAGAATAGGGAACAATTCGTCCTCAAGCAAAAGAGGGGACCTGTTGAAAAACCTGAGAAACCCACCAAGTCCCCAAAACACCATAAGCCTAAGGAAAAGCAAAGGTGGGGTTGTGAGACATCTGGCAACAGCGCCAAAGACCTGGACTACAGCCAGAAAAGTGGGGATCTTACCCGTAAGGATGCTGACCAGGCCCACGGCTCACAAACTGACTTGGAGATGCAGCTAAGCTCCATGAAGGGAGAGCTGCAGTCTGTGGGGTGCGAGTCCAGCGAGGAAGAGTTGGAGGAAGAAGAGGCGGAGCCAGAGAGACTTATGGTCGCTGAAAAGAACACGAAACCAAAAACGGGTGGTTTTGGCGGCATGTTTAGAATGCTGAAGGGTTTGGTGGGATCCAAGGCCCTCACCCAGGAGGATATGGAGCCAATGCTGGAAAAGATGAGGGAACACCTCATCACTAAGAATGTAGCTTCCGACATTGCCTCCCAGCTCTGTGACTCTGTTGCCAAGAAACTTGTGGGCAAACTCATGGGCACATTCACCACTGTGGCCTCAACAGTGAAGCAAGCCCTGCACGACTCTCTGGTGCAAATTCTGCAGCCCAAGCGGAGGGTGGACATCCTGAGAGACGTCCAAGAGGCCCGCAGTCAGAGACGCCCATATGTCATAACCTTCTGTGGTGTCAACGGGGTCGGCAAGTCCACCAACCTGGCCAAGGTCGCCTTCTGGCTGATTGAAAACAACTTCACCGTTCTAATCGCGGCCTGTGACACGTTCCGCTCCGGGGCTGTGGAGCAGCTCCGGACTCACCAGCGCCATCTGAACTCTAAGCACCCCCCCGAGCAGCACGGTGGGCGGCCGGTTGTGCAGCTTTATGAGAAGGGCTACGGGAAGGATGCGGCCAAGATCGCTATGGACGCCATTGCCTACGCCCGTAACCAGGCCTTCGATGTGGTGCTGGTGGACACTGCAGGGCGCATGCAGGACAACACCCCCATGATGACGGCCTTGGCTAAGCTTGTCGCCATCAACACGCCCGACCTGGTGCTGTTTGTAGGGGAGGCTCTGGTGGGCAACGAGGCCGTCAATCAGCTGGTGAAATTTAATCAGGCCCTGGCCGACCACTCTGCGTCTGACGAGCCCCACCTCATTGATGGAATTGTTCTCACCAAGTTTGACACCATCGATGACAAGGTTGGCGCTGCCATTTCCATGACCTACAGCACAGGCCAGCCGATTGTATTTGTGGGCACGGGACAGACCTATAATGACCTGCGCACTCTCAATGCACGCACTGTTGTCAATCTCCTGATGAAGACTTGAGTGGCTGTATGTTTCTGTTCATTCATCCTTGTATTAAAAATCACACTTGTGTGAAGCGAGTGGCACTCCTATCATCATACATCATCACATTCTGTGCTCAGCCAATCAAATCATCGCAAAGTTAGTACACATAGACGCACAAAGCTAACACCAAGATATGTTCTATAGTATTCTCCATGTTTCTTCCTTCCATATATTGCACCAAGCAAACTCAAGTCACGCAGGTGAGAATAATAGGATTCAGGGATTGAGTTCCTTTGCCTGCTGGCAGTGTGCCAGCAGGAATTTGACGCTGATTGGTGCTGATTGGACACAAAGACAAACGCAGACAAAACCAACCCCCCCTGCATTCAGCCTGGCGGAGATAACGAAACTTTACATTTATGTCATATTATAGGTCAACTATCACCAATTCGTAATCTATTGTTGATGTTTTCACAATCTTTTTTTTCCCCCAGCAATTATACAGTATTACTGACTAAAATCCCAAGGTTTGGGGCTAGCTCTGTCATTCATCTTTCATCCATCTCAAATTTACTTCAGGGTTGGCAAAAGAGTTAGCCATCTAAAAAAACCAAAGCCATATTGAGTCCTATTTCGTATGACAGTGTTTGGTGCAGAATTATGAATCAGTGGTTCTATAGCGTATACTGTATAGCATTGTACAGTATGGGTGGGCGATAGTTGAGATTCAGATGAATAAAATGGGAAGGAAGTATGTGCATTTTTGTTAAGAATAATATAATTTGATTTGAACTGTAGAAAATGAAGATGATGGCAATTGTAATAGAAAACTAGAACTGCACTCTGTCGAGTGCATACTTGCTTGTTGCACACTAGTAGGCCATAAATGGCCAACTAGTGCGCAAGCAGAGCGCGCAAGTTCTTTCGACCGCTGTAAACTGTCAAATCTCAGTATCTCTGTGAAGGAACGTTTGAAATGATTAATGTTTAGATGTAACTATTTGCTACCTACTTTATACATATAAACATCTAGTATTATTAAGTATGATTCAAGTTTCTATCTATATAAGAAATACTGTTTTATCGTTGTAGATGTATTTGATGTTTATGCAAGAAAACAGCAAATCTGTGCCTGGTTTGCTGGGACCAAATGACCACAAATGACCATATTTCTTACGTCATCATTAAGAGCTAGTCATACACATACACACCACGTACTCTGGTCCCAGCAGATCAGGCACAATTTGCTATTTTATTTTTTACTGATTATGTATATAGTATACGTATGACTAGCTCTAAATGATGACGTAAGAAATATATATAGTATATATATAGTATATAGGCATATACTATATACGTATACATATATACTCTATACTCTATAAAGTGTGTAGTTGCAAATTGATTAGCGGTATACTGTGGTTACTTTGCGCCAAAAACCGTGACAGCTGTTCCGCCATTTGATGTTTATGCAAGAAAACAGCAAATCTGCCTGGTTTGCTGGGACCAAATGACCACAAATGACCATATTTCTTACGTCATACGTATACTATATATATAATCAGTAAAAATAAAATAGCAAATTGTGCCTGATCTGCTGGGACCAGAGTACGTGGTGTGTGTATATGTATGACTAGCTCTAAATGATGACGTAAGTAATATATATAGTATATATAGGCATATACTATATACGTATACATATATACTTTATACTCTATACTGTATAAAGTGTGTAGTTGTAAATTGATTAGCGGTATACTGTGGTTACTTTGCGCCAAAAACCGTGGCAGCTGTTCCGCCATTTGATGTTTATGCAAGAAAACAGCAAATCTCTGCCTGGTTTGATGGAGCAAATGACCACAAATGACCATATTTCTTACGTCATCATTAAGAGCTAGTCATACACATACACACCACGTACTCTGGTCCCAGCAGATCAGGCACAATTTGTTATTTTATTTTTACTGATTATGTATATAGTATACGTATGACTAGCTCTAAATGATGACGTAAGAAATATATATAGTATATATATAGTATATAGGCATATACTATATACGTAATTACGTATACATATATACTCTATACTCTATACTGTATAAAGTGTGTAGTTGTAAGTTGATTAGCGGTATACTGTGGTTACTTTGCGCCAAAAACCGTGACAGCTGTTCCGCCATTTGATGCTTACGCAGAAAAACATCAAATCTGTGCCTGTGTTGCTGGACCAAATTACCACAAATGACCATATTTCTTACGTCATACGTATACTATATACATAATCAGTAAAAATAAAATAGCAAATTGTGCCTGATCTGCTGGGACCAGAGTACGTGGTGTGTGTATATGTATGACTAGCTCTAAATGATGACGTAAGTAATGTATATATAGTATATAGGCATATACTATATATGTATACATATATACTCTATACTGTATAAAGTGTGTAGTTGTAAATTGATTAGCGGTATACTGTGGTTACTTTGCGCCAAAAACCGTGACAGCTGTTCCGCCATTTGATGTTTATGCAAGAAAACAGCAAATCTGTGCCTGGTTTGCTGGAGCAAATGACCACAAATGACCATATTTCTTACGTCATCATTAAGAGCTAGTCATACACATACACACCACGTACTCTGGTCCCAGCAGATCAGGCACAATTTGCTATTTTATTTTTTACTGACTATGTATATAGTATACGTATGACTAGCTCTAAATGATGACGTAAGAGATATGGTCATTTGTGGTCATTTGGTCCAGCAACACAGGCACAGATTTTATGTTTTTCTGCATAAGCATCGAATGGCGGAACAACTGTCACGACGAAGGAGACCGGGCGAAAACATTACTTGCGCGCTCTGCTTGCGCAAGTAATAACCCAAATAACTCTAGTGTATAAACATCCCATCTGATAGGCTTTAAGGTAGTTAGGCTGAAAAAGGCAAAATGTTCTGTCCATCCAATATGTAAACACGTCTCATTTAATTAAGCTTCTCTTTTGCGTGTATTACCAAATGCCTCCAATTTCAGTTGCCTCCAGTTCAAATGTTATGATTATTTTGGGGGGTCGTGGCTTGAGTGGTTTGAGAAACCTTGATTTGTGTAATTGACAAGGTTGTACTTTCTTTTTTTTTTTTTTAAGATATTTTTTTGCGGCTTACGCCTTTTATTGTTTTGTTTTTTTAAGGGACAGACAGTAGGCTGACAGGAAACGGGAGAGAGATGGGGGATGACATGCGGTAAAGGCCGTGTCGGGTTCGGGAGTCGAACCCGCGGCACACCGCGACTGGATCACCAGTCCGGTGCCCAGACCGTTACGCTACGGCCTGGGCCAAGGTTGTACTTTTATGTGCTATATATCAGTTATATTCTAAGACGGGTTGAAATGTAAGTAGGGGTAACCCTGGAGAAAATGTATGTGCCCTGATATATAATATCATGCCCCTCCCTCTGAATGAAAATTAAATAGAAGTACCCTCCCCTAAAATTAACATGACAGTCAGATAACTCAGGAATAGATTGAACAATTATTATTACTAGAGCGGTGCCGGTTGGGCACTGGCCTACTTGGAACAATGGAGCAAGTTGGAAATGCATGTCCCACCCAGTTATTATGTCTGTCCATTTTATGAAAATCCAGACGGGAAGCACGCACATCTCAAATAATGTTTACGGATGCTGGACAAAAGTATACATACAGGAAAAAGGTTGGATTGTCCGCACACCAATGTTTAGTTCCCAGTAGTTTTATTGGTACATATAGTTCAGGAATCAATGTTTCGACCCCTCCGGAGCTTCATCCAAAACGTTGATTCCTGAACTATATGTACCAATAAATCTACTACTGTCCAGCTCCATTATGGACGCTGGACAGGGGCCCAGTCCAGAGCCCGGGCAGAGGCCTTTTGTGGCGGTTCTGGACAATCAACAAGTCGGTGGGGCGAACGGTTCTCAAGTTACATGCATCACACACCTACACACAGACAGACGTGGTGCATTTATAGATAGACTAGACCGGTGCTAGGCTGTAGAGCACCGAATCGGTAACGATGGAAGTTGGAGATCCATGTCCCACCCGGCTATGCAATACCTGTTGTACCTGTGTCAGAGTACCCGTTCCATCTATCTGTCTGTGTCCCCTTTTATGTCCATATATTTGTATCTGTCGCTCTGTCCCTTTATTCCTATACAGTATAGGGAGTTCTGTGTCAGGCATGCCCACATATGGAGTGTTGTGATGTCAGAACAGGCCAGCCCCATATATGGAGCCTCAGCAGGGGCCCTGTCCAGAGCCCGGGCAGAGTTCTTTTGTGGCGGTTCTGGACAACCGTGGGTCCGACCTACTCGATACCGGGCACTGCACTCCCTGTGGGGAGTCGATGGGGTGAACGGTTCTCGAGTTATTTACACATACTGTACTGTACAGATATAAAGAGACGTGGTGAATTTATAGATAAGTTAGAAGAATAGAATAGAATGAGAATTTAAGTGTGCATAATCTGAATATAATATTTTATCTTGGCGTTCTGCTACATTTCTCTCCCTGCACAATTATACAACCATCATTAAACATTAAGAGCAGGGAGATAGATACAATAACAACCCCCCAAAGGGGAACAGAAATAGCAGAGCCCACCGGTGGTGCTGAGGTGGTGGTGGGAGCAAACGGCTCATAACCTCAGCTCAAACCCACCCATGCATTACAAAGTTACATACAAAAAAGAAAACGGCGCTGCGATTTTCAGCGATGGGATATTTTTGGGGTGGGTAAATCTTGTTGAGCTGGTCATTTTGAAAGTAGCTCTCAAGTCAAAATAGTGTGGGCAACCCTGTTCTTGTCACTCATTCAGGGTGTCTAACCTCAGTAGACTGCATACTCCCCATGTGTCTCAAAACGTCTTTAACCACATTATCAGCTTCTTCAACTCTCTCTTTTCTCTTAATCATATGACTATTCATTAATTGCATTGTGCTTCATTTATTTTCTGAGGGGCACTAGCCTCTTCTATACAGCTTTTATCCCCACATGTCTCAATATTTGCCAATCATTTGACAATGAAAGGAGAAATTAGGTCAAATCCCCGCCAAATCTTGTCCCCACACGTCTCATATTTGCCATCAACAATGGAAGGAGAAATTAGGTCAAATGTCCGCCAAATATGATGTAAATTAGTGGCAACAGGCAACAGGCATTTCCATTGGCCAGTATGAGATGATGCCTGAGCGCCCCTCACTTCACACGGTTATGATTTTTTAACTTGCATTATCCAACAATGAAAAAGGAACAAACACCCGCACACTGTCTTCAAATGCAGTGACCAACTTTTATTTAGGGAAACGGCAACGTTTCGGCCTATGCTACCATAAAGATAGCCTGATGAAGGCCGAAACGTTGCTGTTTCCCTAAATAAAAGTTGGTCACTGCATTTGAAGACATTGTGTGCAGGGTGTTCCTTTTTCATTGTTGGGCACCGTACCCTCTTCTACGCACCTGTCGCCTGTAGGTGTGCAAAAAGCCTTGCTTTTTATAACTTGCATTCTCCAACACAAGTTGCCTGCCGTGCCATATTTATTTCACCTTGCATGTTTTTATTTATTTTTTCTTCCAGAAAATACATGTGACTGTGAGTTGAACCATTCAGAACTAACTGTGATAACTGACAGTCTGTCAGCCAACCAGAAACATGTTTTAAAAGTAATTAGTAGCCCGTATCCGCTAATATTTTGCACACACCATAGGCACGGAGAAAGGCTGTTTCCATGTCTAAACCGGATCTCCAACTACAAGGTGAATCCAGGCATAGAGTTATATGAGGGCATTCTGGTTTGTTGCGCACCAGCGTGACAAGTTTTATTATCTCTGTTGAATATATAAACACCGAACACGCTGACTGACAAACTGGATCAATTCAGAAGCACTTTATTAGAAAACTCAACTAATAACAATCTAATCTCGTAATCTGACGGATTACGCTGACTGTGCACCTCACCCTCCCCTATTTTCCTCCAGCCCCCCCTTTTCCTACATTTTGACTGGTCCCTAAATATATTATAAATCTTTAATACTTGCCCATTACATTTCTGTCTACTGCAAACACTACAACAAAACAGAATATTCAAATGGTAAAAATATAAAGTGGGCAGGACTACCTCTTGAGCCCCATTGCCGATGGCTGTTTACCTCTGAACAGCACTCAATAAATCTAATCAGACCTAATCAATCTGCAATTGAAATGTTGATTTAGGGGATTTTCCCCCTGGACCCCACTGCGGCTTAAATATACAAGGCAATATGTGTTTTATTTCAGCTGCCCTGTTGTGAACTGTGAGAACAGTTTTCTATTCCAACGGAATTGGAATAGAAAATGTTGTCAGTGCTGATTGCTTCTCGTTAGCAGATTCTATTACTTGAAACACATAATGTCTCTGTTAACCCCTTGGGGACACTGTGGCGTTCAGTGCAGTGCACATAATGATACACATGAATGTGCCACTTAATGATCGTGCCATCTATGCAAAACTAATTATATTGTCATCAGCAACAAAAGGATGGTGCATATGATGTGAAAGGCTTTGTGAGAGTGGCATTCAAAATGTCTTAAATAAGCTGTGGCAGTTGTTGTTATTCTAGGATGATTACGTCTTTCCAACGCATAAAGCGTCCTTGAAAGTAGCGTTGAATTGCACGCTGATCGAGGACTGACCGTGACATTGCTGGTGCTCAGGTGTTTTGTTCAGATTCAAATTTAAAACTTCTACACAGACTGTTGCAACGTCTCTCCTATTTTCTGCATGCTGAACTGTAAATGTAACTTTTATAAATGCCGGTGTAACTGTGGGGGGTCCATATGGACGGCCATGGGTGGCCGTAGCTGAGTGGGTAGAGGAATGTCATATGGTTCACCCAATATATGTGCCGAAGAGTGAGACATTTAATAATGGTTTGTGGACGCCATACAGGTATATGGAGTTAAGAGATTGAGGAGGACTTCACATCTCAGGCTATTCATGCTGTATTGGACTAAAGGCAATTTAATTTAAAGAATACAAATGTTTGAGTTTGTGTTTTGGGGGACATCATTTACAATTAAATGGACATTACACGTGTGCTGTACTTCTGTTTCCTTCCTACAGACTACAGTATGGTTTGGATGATGGATGAGCCAGTTTGTATAGCGCGTTGTTGCTAGTATGTTATATGAATTTACAAAGCATTTCAGGGTTTTCCCTTTTATGTCTGTTCATCAGGGATTAGCTACATGAAGTAGTACAAGTGTTAGCGGTTTTTTTTGTTCATATTTTCTACGCGACCGCTTCAGGCCACCCTCATCCTCTGGTTTTTAATTTTATTTTTAGATTCATAATGTGTCAGTGAGGACAAGTGACCCACAGTGACATGTACGTGTGTGTGTCTTTAACCATGGATAATGTGTTCCCCCTCACCCCCTTTATCTTACAATGCGGGTCAGGTGGTTTGCATGTTCGGAGAAATAAATGACTGTGTCTGGAGCCTGCGCTTGAAAAGTGTGTCATATGAATAATGACGCATCCTTCTAGTTAACTGTGTGTGCGTGCAGTGCAAACTGCTAAAACTTGGCAGTTTGACATTTTATTACATTTATGTTTAATTACTCGGTACATAAAAAAAAAATCATGCAAATAGGATAATCTTTTGTTGTCAGACAGATGGTGTGCCATGTCTTTTGATCATCAGATTAACAGTTTGTCATAGTAATACAATTTAGATGTCATGGGCTGTAGTGATCTTTCTAATACACAAGTGGGGACCCTCAGGGATCCTTGCAGGGTTCCAGCAAAATGAGTTCATATAGGGAGTTCCAGGGGGTCCCCAGCTAAATGAGTTCATAAGGGAGTTCCAGGGGGTCCCCAGCTAAATGAGTTCATATAGGGAGTTCCAGGGGGTCCCCAGCTAAATGAGTTCATAAGGGAGTTCCAGGGGGTCCCCAGCTTAATGAGTTCATATAGGGAGTTCCAGGGGGTCCCCAGCTAAATGAGTTCATATAGGGAGTTCCAGGGGGTCCCCAGCTAAATGAGTTCATATAGGGAGTTCCAGGGGGTCCCCAGCTAAATTAGTTCATATAGGGAGTTCCAGGGGGTCCCCAGCTAAATGAGTTCATAAGGGAGTTCCAGGGGGTCCCCAGCTAAATTAGTTCATATAGGGAGTTCCAGGGGGTCCCCAGCTTAATGAGTTCATAAGGGAGTTCCAGGGGGTCCCCAGCTTAATGAGTTCATAAGGGAGTTCCAGGGGGTCCCCAGCTTAATGAGTTCATAAGGGAGTTCCAGGGGGTCCCCAGCTAAATTAGTTCATATAGGGAGTTCCAGGGGGTCCCCAGCTAAATGAGTTCATATAGGGAGTTCCAGGGGGTCCCCAGCTAAATGAGTTCATATAGGGAGTTCCAGGGGGTCCCCAGCTAAATGAGTTCATAAGGGAGTTCCAGGGGGTCCCCAGCTAAATGAGTTCATAAGGGAGTTCCAGGGGGTCCCCAGCTAAATGAGTTCATAAGGGAGTTCCAGGGGGTCCCCAGCTAAATGAGTTCATAAGGGAGTTCCAGGGGGTCCCCAGCTAAATGAGTTCATAAGGGAGTTCCAGGGGGTCCCCAGCTAAATGAGTTCATAAGGGAGTTCCAGGGGGTCCCCAGCTAAATTAGTTCATAAGGGAGTTCCAGGGGGTCCCCAGCTAAATTAGTTCATAAGGGAGTTCCAGGGGGTCCCCAGCTAAATGAGTTCATAAGGGAGTTCCAGGGGGTCCCCAGCTAAATGAGTTCATATAGGGAGTTCCAGGGGGTCCCCAGCTAAATGAGTTCATATAGGGAGTTCCAGGGGGTCCCCAGCTAAATGAGTTCATATAGGGAGTTCCAGGGGGTCCCCAGCTAAATGAGTTCATATAGGGAGTTCCAGGGGGTCCCCAGCTAAATGAGTTCATATAGGGAGTTCCAGGGGGTCCCCAGCTAAATGAGTTCATATAGGGAGTTCCAGGGGGTCCCCAGCTAAATGAGTTCATAAGGGAGTTCCAGGGGGTCCCCAGCTAAATTAGTTCATAAGGGAGTTCCAGGGGGTCCCCAGCTAAATGAGTTCATATAGGGAGTTCCAGGGGGTCCCCAGCTAAATGAGTTCATATAGGGAGTTCCAGGGGGTCCCCAGCTAAATGAGTTCATAAGGGAGTTCCAGGGGGTCCCCAGCTTTACCACTTTAAACCTACGACGTGTGTAAGAGAAGTAACAGGACTGTGGCAGCCACGACTCTTATGTCACTGACATTGTATTGCTCAGCATCTCACCTCCACTATTCTGAAGACCTGAGACCAGATTCTACAAATGTCTTCTAAATCATAACCAAAGCAAAAATATGAGTTAAAAACGTTTGCTGTGAAAGAATATATATTCAAAATGTGCACATGTTTTCATGATACAAAAAAAGAAAAAGCAGATCTACAAGCTTGTAACGCGCAATGAGCTTGTATATCTGCTATTTTCCAACAACTAAAGTATAACATACTGTTGAATGCGGTTAATAGCTAAGGTGACACAGCTAAGGTTCCTGATCTTAATGGGATAATAATGCTCACTTGTCTCACTCTGCTTCTGTTCCACGCGGTTGTGTAATTACACTGCTGTTACCCTCTGTCACGCAGCTGGTGGCACTAACACGGAGCAAAGAATCAAATCAAATTTCAAATTGATTCTTTGCTCCATGTCCGTGCCATCTCCAACTGAGGGCATCGACAGTGAGTCATTTCACCACAGCTTGGAACAGAAGCACAGAGTGAGAGGCTCGCTTTAGCTCACTCGGTGGTGCCTCACGTGGCTCAAGTTAGCTTGAGACAGCGCACCTCCATCACTGTCTAAAACTATAGATTATCAACCCAAAAACTGTGAGTTTAGAATGTCGCTGCAGTAACTAATAATTAAGAGGTTAGCGTACTCAACTAGCATTGAGTCATGAGTGGACCGTGGGCTCCCACAGGGGGGCATCTGTTACTTTTCTTACACAACTTGTATATACATTGGATATTTAAAAATACCTCTGTGAGCTTGTAGATCAGCTAGAGATAAGTGGTGCACCACGACCACGGTACCACCTATGTAGGCACACTGCAGTGTGACAGTGGAGCTATATTGACCTCGAAGGGCTCAAGAGGGAGTGGAGGGCAGCGATTCAGTAGTCCCGAGGCGGTGTTGGCTAGTCCGCACTCTTGCATCGCATCATGGCATGGCTGCATACAGACACACATCTATGTATGTTTTAGTCGTGCTGAAAGTGCTGTATTGTTGTGGCTATGTCTGAGATGCTATGTATGTGCCCGATGCTTATTCTTTACCATTTTGAACCTGACATCCCTATTTTGGGCATGAACTTTTAGACAGAAGATTTGGAAAAATAGCAAACATGGCACATCTTCACAGCTCACAGTGTTATTTAATTGCATCACGACACGTTGTGAGCTGGTAAATCTGATTTGACCTCAGGCTTGAGATGTGGTGATGCTTGACTCTGTATTTACACTAGATTGCTGTAGTACAATTTTCAGGACTGTAAAGACCTGAAATCCTTTTAATTTAATTTAATTTAATTTGTATTATGTCTGTCTATCTAGGCACTAAGCTGGCAGGATTACTATCTAGGAATGACTAGTGTTTTGTGTCACGTGGACTTCACCTTTTCTGATGTTAGTACAATTTAATTTAGAAGAACAGGTTGCCGGTGGCATTAATGGAGTGATGCACAGGAGGCAACATGCCGTTGCACCATGACAGTTCAGACAACTTGATGGATGCACGCAACAGGACACAGAGCTCCCATTTCTTTACGTTTCACTATTCTCATTAAATCCCCTGTAACTCGAACAGGGACACTGACATCACACTGTGTTGACAGACACAAGATATAATCCCTTTGGCAGGACCACACCACCCTTAGGACGGGAGGAGGAAATTAATGTTATGTGTCAATCACTGAGTCCAAAATCCTAGCTGGCATTAGCCTCAGTCCCAGGCCTTTATACTCATCTAAGGTGGCATCATACGAGAGATGAGTCAACAACTCTACATGGCTGTCACTACTCAAGTAGTGTCACGATTAAATATCTATATATATTCAAAAGATTAAAAATGTTTAAACAAACAAAAGAAAATCTATTTTTTTCATATTTAAAAATAATTCTAAATTATTTACTAAATAAAATGACAAACTTTAATGATTTCCATCAATACATAAAAATAAAACATTAAGTTGTGAGCTTGTAGAAATTAAGTTGAGAATGAGTATAATTTTGTGTTTTACTGTCTTTTTATGGGAGGGTCAGAGAATAATTGTTTAATAATATAAACTATGTTAATATGATGAATATGAATGATGCACAACTAATTAACCGTTTATTCGAAATACTTATTTAAATTGGCAAACTATTTAGAGAAAGCCTGGGACCTGAGGGAAAAAGCAATGTACAGCCAGTAAGGAATATGTATGTTCATAATTAAAACAATAAAAACACAAAGCAAAACTCAAATTACATTAATACCAACTGAAGTAAACTTTTTAAATCACCCAAAGCGATCAATAAAGTGCTTCCAGTTTAATGTCTTTCTGGACCATGGAGCATAAAAACTAAAAGCTGTGTCCTCCCAAATTCTCTGGACAGACGAGGGACGGTAAAAAGTATCAGGTTCAGGGAAGCAGAGGTTGCGTGAATTTATTTTCAAATTAAAAAAAGGAAATTTAAATGACCAGGGAGTAGCCCCAATGATGTGCCAACGAAGCCATCTGCGGTAGGATAATGAAGTCAGACCTGCCCTGTCATACAGATGACGGCTCTGTGTGAAGGGATTTGACATTTAAAATAAAACATAAAGATCCACGGAAGACTGCGTCTACTGCCTGGAGAGTGGTTGCAGAGGTGTCCATAAAAGGGAGGCATGAATCTGTTTAAATTATCCTGTTGTGCCACCTTTTGAATTGGCTTCAGCAAATCCTGCCTCCTTTGTCTGCATGCAGGTTGTTTGTGTTCAGACAACCCATGCATTACCAAAATGCATCTGTCTTTGTTGTCAAGTGTGTGCTAATGTAGACATGAAAGTGTATTTTCATGCCCTTGCATGAGTATTGGTGTGTGCTTCCTTTGTCTATGTGTATAGTGGCATGAGATAAAAAAAATATATATAACTGAAATCTGTTTAAATTATTTCGTTCCATTTGTACACTGAGTTGAATTAACATTGAGGATTTTACTATGTGCCTGGCTCTGCATGCATGCATTGTTGCTCATTGCTGCTGTGGCTATGGCTTTGAGTTTAGAATCAGTGGCTGTACTGGTGACATTATTCCGCTCCCTGCAGTAGGCATTCTTTTTGTTGACCTCTTTGACGTTTCATCATCCTAATTAATGCTTGATAATGTACGTAAATGTTTACTGCTGAAACTGGCAAACAGCGAGAGAGTAAATTGCAGTGAGAGAGAACATTACTTTGGCAATGAAAACATATGTTTTCTCATGCCAATAAAGCAGTAAAATGGTTGAGTATGATAGTTTTATCAAATCACATAATCCTCTCCAAATAAATAGTTTACCATTTATTTCTATACAGCCACTTTGCAATAGGTTGTTGGCCTAAACCTGTTTTTAAAACACAGTGCTTCCAAAAAACTGAAATTCTATTAGCTTTCAAGTAAGCCGTCTTCCTCTAAACTACAATGACACACACACTTTGTTTTCTCCCCAATGTAGTTGCTGCCAATTCCCCATATGTTTTCCTATAGTCACTGCCAACCGCCACTGTTTGGTCTTGGGCAGGGTGTAGAGATACTGCAACTAACATGTCTCTTCCAATCCGAATACACTTGGAAAGAAAGCCACTTCTTTTCACCTGACAGTGCCCTCCCAGTTCTGTGGCTATAGTGCAGCGACAGAGTAGCCTAGCTCTCTCCCCTGCCGGCTTTCCACCCCCCACCATGGCCAAATGCTATTGTTGGGGCCACCCAGCCGAGCTGTTGGCATCGTGGAGGAATCGAACGTCAGTCTCTTCATGTACTTTAATCCAGGTGTTCTGAACCTTTTCAGGCCGCCTCCAAAATAATCATATTTGAACTGGGGGACCCCAAATGAATCATAATTGAAACTGGGGACCTGCAACTCTGACAAACACTTGGAATTGTATGACTTGAGGCATTCAATGAATGAAAAAGTTTATTCTGAACATTCAGTCAGAGAATTAAAAAGTGCAATATAGAAAACAAAAAAAATAATATATTCTTAAAGTATAAACAACAAGAAAAAAACAAAACAAAAACAAGCCACACTGGCCGCAAGTATAATTATTTTTTTCTCTTCTTTTTTATTATTATTATTATTATTATTATTTTATTTTTTTTAAATTTTGTATGTTCAGAAAGGAGTAGGTTGAAGTAAAAAAATTATATAACCCTACCCCTTTATAGCTTAATTTCAGCGTCATCGCTTGACGCCATCTCATAACTACCAACATGGTATAAAATAAAAAATAAAAAAATCACAACAGAAACCAAGTACATTAAATAGTGTAATAGTGTAAGTCATTGTATATGCTCTATAATATAATCTATTCTATATATCATATTATGATCAATAAAAAATAATTTATATATTTCATATAATACATACATATGGTATATATTATATATATATATATATATATATATATATATATATATATATATATATATACATATACACATACACATACACATATATACATACAATCAATTAAGTACAATTATCTAAATGATAAGTCAGTGTTTTGTAACTCTTCCTCTCTATACCTCTTAATAATGTATTCTTTATATCTTTTTTTGAACTGGTTCACACTTGGGTATTGCTTGAGTTCCACATGCAAACTGTTCCATAGTTTTACTCCACAGATTGAAATACAAAATGATTTAAGTGTTGTCCGAGCCACTCTGGTTTTTAGATTTAGTTCCCCCCTTAAATTATAGCCCCCCTCTATCAGAGAACATCACCTGAATATTTGATTATTCCTTACTTTGTACATTATAAGGGCAGTTTTAGTTTCTATTATATCCATGAGTTTTAAAAGATATGAGTTTAAAAATAATATATTAGTGTGATCTCTATATCCAGCATTATGTATAATTCTTATAGCTCGTTTTTTAAGTATAGTTATTGCATTAAGTGAAGTTTTATAAGTATTCCCCCAAACCTCAGTACAGTAGTTTAGGTATGGCAAAACCAGGGAACAGTATAGCATACGTAGTGACTTATAGTTCAAAAGGTGTTTTGCTTTATTTAAAACTGAAATACTTCTAGATAATTTATTATATATATACTTAATATGAGACTTCCAGTTAATTCTATCGTCAATTATTACACCAAGAAATTTGTTTTCAGAAACTCTCAATTTCAACACCATCTACCTGTATATTAACTTTATTATCTATTTTATAATTACTGAATATCATTAGTTTACTTTTAGCCAGATTTAGTGACAATTTATTTTTATCAAACCACCTTTTTAACTTGCATAATTCTGAAGTGACCAGGTCCAATAGCTCGTGTAGATTTTTTCCGGAGCAAAAAATATTAGTGTCATCTGCGAAAACTACAATTTTCAATATATTAGATACATCACACATATCATTTATATACATAATAAACAGTTTAGGACCCAATACCGACCCCTGGGGGACTCCACAAGCAATGCCCAAGCATGAAGAGACAGCCTCACCCAACTTCACAAATTGTTTCCGGTCACTTAAATAGCTTCGCACCCAATTTAATACACTTCCTCTAATACCATATCTTTCCAATTTAATAATAAATAATGTCAGGTTTAATAGTGTCAAATGCTTTTTTAAGGTCAATACCCCAGCTACACATTTATATTTATCTATGGAATTAGTGATCTCAATCGAGTCCATTAATGTCATCGCTGTTGATCTGTTTGATCTAAATCCGTATTGACTGTCACTGAGTAGACTGTGTTTAGTAATGAAAGAATCTAATCTGTTGTTGAACAGTTTTTCTAAAATTTTGGAGAATTGTGGAAGTAATGATACAGGTCTGTAATTTGTGAAGTTGTGACTGTCTCCAGATTTAAACAGTGGTATGACTTTAGCTATTTTCATGCCGTTTGGAAATTTACCAGTTTGAAATGATAAATTGCAGATGTATGTTAATGGTTTAGAAATGTCTATGATTTCTCTCTCTATTGCTGTAAGAAACATTGAGCAGGGATTCCTTTCTATTATATTATCAGTGTGTTCATCAGATGTCACAGGATCAGAAATATTTTCTGCCAATTTTGGTCCTACATTTACAAAGAAATTATTAAAACTATTAACTACCTCCTCCATATTGTAATTAATAGTGCCCTTATCAGAAAGATATTGTTGATACTTTACATTCCCAGAGTCATTTCTAATAATACTATTTAATATATTCCATATTCCTTTAATATTATTTTTATTATCTAATAGTTTGCTATAATAATCTTTCCTGCATCCCCTTATAATATTTGTTAACTTATTTTTATATTTTTTATATTTATCTTCTGCCTCTTTAGTTCTTCTTTTAATACATTCTCTATACAAAGTGTTTTTCTTTTTGCATGCATTTTGTAATCCTTTAGTAATCCACGGTTGGTCAATATAATTTCGTTTTCTGTTATACTGTTTAAGTGGACAATTTTTATCAAAATACAATGAATATCTTTAAGAAGTTATCATATGCACTATCAATATCATTTTCTGTATATATAGATTCCCAATCTTGTGCATTTAAATCATTCTTAAGTGCATTGATGGCATCATCCGTTCTTACTCTTCTAAATTGGAGTTTGCAGTCTGATCTATTTCTTTTGAAATTACAGTCATAGACGGTAAAGACAGGTAGATGATCACTTATATCATTAATTTATAATCCGCTCATTGTTTTGTTATCAATATCATTAGTGAATATGTTATCTATTAATGTAGCACTATGGGGCGTGATCCTGCTGGGTCTGGTAATGTTTGGATGTAAACCTAAACTGTACATGGTATTAATAAATTCCTCAGTCATTCTGTGATTGTTTGATTTCAAAAGATCAATATTAGTATTACCAGCTATAAATAGTACTTTTTGATTATTTAATGTATACATCTCTTCAATCCATTCCTTAAAAAGCTCAATACTAGTATCTGGTGCTCTATAAATACAACTAATTAATACATTTTTACTATTTTCTACAATTATTTCGACTGTTAAACATTCTACTAGGTTATCAATCACAGTTGTCATATTTTCTACCACCTTGTAGTTCAAGTTACTGTCCACATACACAGCTACCCCTCCTCCACCTTTAGTATTTCTTTCTATATGATTAAATTCATAACCCGCCAACTCGAAATCCACACCTTTATCAGAATCAATCCACGTTTCAGATATGGTAATTATATGAAACGGTTGTATAAAGTGACTTAAGTATTGTTTGATTTTTGTGAAGTTAGATACATGCTTCTGCTGTTGAAGTGGATTATTGATAGCTGTCCATCAGCCTTGATTGACTGGTTGTATTGTTCATCAGTGTAATAGTAGCAATTGTCATTGATGTTAGAAAAGAAATGATTGTCCGGGTCTATGTCATTTTCTATGTCCAGTAGCTTATGGTCAGTATATTCACATGTTTTAAGTTCCATCGTGTCATGGTCCATAATCATTTCCGTTAATTGTACATTGTCTCTTGTGTTAGACTCTGAACGTGTCCAGTAATTGTCCATACGTTAGACAAGAGACAGCTATTTTAACGACTATACTCATCTTTGTGCCAGTCTTCAGAATATGCTACACTGCAAATTATTTTATGGGTCAATTTTTACACTGTTAATTTAACTCTCAAGATTTTAATACTGTGCTGTATGCCTGTTCTTGCCAATGGAGTCCCAAGGGTGCACTATACTGACCACTGTTATCAGTGCCAACAATTATTGTCTCATACGCGATATCAAAGGTCTATGAAAAGGAGAAGTGGATGCTGTGTTTAAGTTAACTCCTCCTTTCTTGGCTTTTCTGCTCGATCCCATTAAGTGTTTATTTGTTTGCGAGTGAAAGGACATGAATAGAGAGGCTGGGTGTCAAGTGAGTGGTGTGGCGAGGTACTTGGGGAGAGCTGAGGGTATTATCTTCTGACAGGTCTGTGGCAGGACTGGCTGACTTGACTGTGGCAGGCTGCCAACACCTTTAACCACTTGAACTCCAGCAAGCCTATTATTTTCGTATTATTATTATAAAACTTTTACAGAATTTAAAAAACACAAGCTCACAAGACGCCGCGAGGTGACACATTGTGAGCTTGCAGAGCGGCTATTTTCAAAGTATCAAATACATCTAGGGCTCAAGTAGTTGAGCTTTTATAAGTCGTGTCCTCATTCCACTCTCTTATTTTCCAATCAATCTTTGTGTCCCTCACTCTCCCCGTATTTATTTATTTATTTTCTTTCTTTCTTTCTCTCTCACCCTTCTCTGTCAATCCTGTGCACAGGCTATCTCACTGCCTTCCTCACTTCCTCGATGCGTGTTAACTCCCCTGTATCTTGTTGCCAGCTGCTCTGTGTCTCTTCCCTCAAACTCAGTGTGATTAATCTTTTTTTTTTCCTAGACAAAAGGCTCCTCTTCTGGGCTTGAAGCCAGCCAGGTTATCCCCTCTCCTTTCCCTAGATCCCTGGAGATCTTAGTTTCAAAAGTGAGGGAAGCCTTTTTTTAAGCCTCCTGGTTACCCTGGCAACCGTGACTATGGGAATGTCCTTTGTGGCAGATTCTAAGGTTACACAAGGAAAAGTTGTGCAGCAGTGTGCGTCCATAAGTGTGCCTGGAAGTTGAATTCTGCATATGCAGGGTGTGGATGTGTTTGTGAACCAGCAGTGATATCATGGGTCAATATCGTGTGAGTGCAGTCTCCAGTGTGTGTACAGTATGCATGGGCGCCTGTGTGCATGCGACCATTTGTAACGTAATTATGGTAACTTCTCACGGGATTGTCGTATGGTTGTTCTTAACACATGGCATCTGTTCAGATTGGTTTGGGAGTGATTAAAGGATTAGATTCTACAGTATGAATGAAGAAACTTGTGTGTTGCATGCGGTAGATGCATTGGCACACTGTACCCGGTACCCATAGTACTGGAATCAGAATCAGAATCAGAACATGAATAAAGAGCGTTGACTCTTTTTGCACCACATAACTGGAACAAACTCCCAGAAAACTGCAGGTCTGCTACAGCTCTCAGTTCTTTTAAATCAAAGCTAAAGCCCTTTCTCTGTGTCACTGCCTTTTAATGAGGTTTTCTTCTGCACTGTAATTATTCTCCTGTTGTTCAGATTTGTGTTAATGGTTAATGTAAAGCACTTTGAATTGCCTTGCTGTTGAAATGTTGTATACAAGTTGCCTTGCCTTGCAGAGAGCACTGCAAAATCCAGTGTGTCAATTTAAATTGACGCGCCGTATTTTCAAGGCAGTGCACAAAGTTTATTTGTATCGCACATTTCAACAAGGCAATTCAAAGTAATTGGTAAATGGTTTGCATTTCTATAGCGCCTTTATCCATCGTGCTTTACAATGTGCGTTACATTGACCTATTCACACACATTCATACACTGACCTGGGAGGAAACCATGCAAGGCGTCAACCTGCTCAATGGGAGCAGATAGAGGTTCAGTGTCTTGCTCAAGGACACTTCCCAGAGAGTACACCTGCTGAGCAATGCAAGAAATTTAAACCAAATTGAAGCAAAGACAAAGTACTAAATAAAGACGTTAAAAAGGCGATTTGAATATAATTGTACATTATTTGAGTGAATAAAAATCACACCCGTATGAAGTGAGGTGCGCTAATCTATTAAAGTCTAAACTCATGTTGATTAGGTGATGTAATGGTGGTGTCAAAACAAATAGCCGGGGAGCCACAGGCCCAAAAGCTCAACGGTTAAGGATTAACCTGTGATGTCATGACATACTTTTTATTTGGGTTTTTTCTATACACCAATATAAGGCAACACCATACTTTAGCATGTGACATGTCAAACGGATTTTCATGATTCTGAATCTATTCCAAGCATTAGTTTTGCACAAAAAACACTCCTTGGCCTAAAAATGGTAGCCGTCATCACAATTGTGTGGATATGTCATGACATCACAGGTCCTCTCAAATTTTGGATGGCTGGCTCCCCGGCTAAAACATTAAATTCTCTTTTTTGTTAATGGCATTTAATGTTTGTGTTAGAGACAAGATTTTCCCTTCATTGTCAATGGCGTTTTTAAAACAAACATTGAACTAAAAACAAACATTAAACCTGTATATAGGAGGGGCTAGTGCCCCTCAAAAATAAAACGGGACATAGGCCTACACGAAGAAGTTACAGTGCAGGCCAAGACATTAATCATAGCCACTAAAAAGCAGTAGCAAATACAAATAAAAAAGTCTTCAGTTTGAAGAGTTGTTGTAGCAGACCTGCAGTTTTTCTGGGAGTTTGTTCCAGACCCTGCAGATTTTGGTTTTGACTCTAGGGACAGAAAGCAGACGCACCCCAGACACGAGTGTGAAGTTATAGGGGGAGACAGGTATATATGGGGAAAGAAGAGATACAGAATCTAAATGAAAGCGAAGCAGTAGTCATCTGTTTCAGAGAGAGTGAGAGAGAGAGAGTGAGAGAGAGAGAGAGAGAGAGAGAGAGAGGGGGGGAGAGAGAGGGTCGCAGCTGAATACTGCCTTTATGAGCAATGGTTAAAAAGACAGAGGCAGGGGCGAGTCCCTGTAACCATGACAACCTCATAGGAGCCCTGAGTCGAAGAGATAATGGAGTGTGAGGAGTTCCTTTTCTCTTCTTTACTCCTCCCTCCCTCTCTCTCTCTTTCTCTCTCTACATGTCCTCACTTCCACTTCTCCCTCTCTCATGGCTATAGTCTTCACTGAGCTGTGCCAGTCTGGGGGTGCTTATGAAGTCTACATCCCAGCTGTCTTATATCCGTTCTTCCTTGACAACTGTTTGACACTCCTGGGAACAGTTTGAGAACTTTCTGAAGACTCTCCTCTTTCTTGAACCGTGTCCAGAAGGAGAGCAATTTGCACTGGCTTCCAGTGGGAAATAACGGACAGTGAGAAAGAAATGTGCTCAAAAAGCACAGTGTCAGCCTGTGACTCTTTTGTCTATGTTTCAGAGGCTGTGTTGTCAAACCATGGTGCTGCCCCCGAGACCAATCACCCTGAGAATATGCAATGCTTAACGGTGAGTACTATCAAACTGGACTTTTGACTTTTCCACTGCATTTTCCACTTCTTATTCATTCATGCATTCCCATACAAAATGTTGTTTTTGTGTGTGTGTGTGTGTGTGTGTGTGTGTGTGTGTGTGTGTGCGTGTGTGCGTGTGCGCGTGTGCTATGGACTCATGGTTTGTGTAATGTGCATGCTTGTATGTGTCTGACTCCATAGGCCTGTCTTTGCATGCGTTTTGTGGTTTGTGTGCATGTTACTGTGCAGTTCTGCTTTCATCTGCATTCATTATGGATACACAGAACTACACTCAATATGCATCGAGTACAGTAGTTGAGATATAACTTTACAGATCATGCCACTGACACATCATGCATACAAACACGCATTGAAGACATAACACGGAATGTGTTACACATTCTTTGCAACCAAAGTAGCAGTTTGTGTCATGCTGTGGATCTGCGTGCAGTGAATGGAGTACTATGGGGGACCGTAAAAAGACTCACTGGCATGTGAGTCACATCTGGACCAGAACGATGGCTAATCTCCAGAGATCAGGAAACAGATTATGTTGCCCAATTCTGATCCAGTTACCTATATTTCCTTTTTTTTCTCGGACAAGCATTTTTACAAGTATGGCTCGGAAAGAGTCTAGTCGTCTATACAAGGTTCTGTGTGTGTCAGTGTATCCTGAGCTAATCTCGCAAACCCCTGGACCGATCAGTGCCAAATGTCCTGAGCACATTGCCTATAGACCTTATGCAGACCGCGGCCATCTTGCCATTAAGTTATGGCAGGGTGGCAACTAGTCACAATTTGCAATTTACCATTGACAGTAAAGTCCTATCTGATTTGTATTAAACAATGTCAAACTCACCAACATTGCAGCTGTACCAAAAGCTTGAATTATCCTTTCGATCTGCAAATTGTTTGTTCATAAAAGTCCACCACATACATATACATGTACATATACAAGAATGTGTCAGAGTTTAGAAGCGCTCGCTTTCAGCAAAGAAACGTTCTGCTGCCTCCTGCATTAAGTACAAAAACAGGTGGTACGCAGGGCCGTTGAGTAATTTCCAACAAGCACTTCCAAACTCCAACACAACAAAATAATCACCTGCAAGGAATTTCTTGACAGAAAGTAGCACTGTCTACAGTGGGTTTTTATTAAACAAACACCATTTACACAATGGTAAATTGCGGCTCGTTGTTACCCTGCTATTGGCTACAGTCTGCATAAGGTCTATAGGTCAACTTCTACAAATTTATTTTCACATACAGTACATTTTATGCTACTTTATTCTATTTTTTGCATTTTATAATGGATGGAAGACAAATTTGGATTCATATTGAGTAATAATGACTGACATCTATGATGTCTGACATCTACGTATGATGCCACGCCGTTGCCATGTGGATCCCGAGATGCATGATTCCATTTGTAAACGTTGATGGACAGCTCCACTGTTCAGTATATGAAGATTGAGGTTTCACTCTATGCACACCCTATGCACTTAATCACATCTCAGTTGACCTAGTCTCACAGCAGCACCTAAAAAGAGCTGAGTCAGTTTTGCTGGACTCGTACAAAAATGACAGCAACGGAAAAACGTGAATAATGTCATGATCTCTTTTGTAGTGTTTTGGGTAATCAGAAATATTAGAGGCCTGCTTTTCGTAGGACCTACAAGTAGCGTACCAACAATAGCAATGTTTTCAAGAGTCCCCATCCCAGTGAAAAGAGTTTGCCTTGTTTTTTTGCTTTTGTTTGCTGGCCTGTTGTTCACATTATACACATCCAGTATACTTATAGTTTATTAAATTATGTCTTGTTCCATAATAGTGTAGTTACATCAGATCTGGAGAATGCCTGCCACTGCACCTCAAGGTTGGGATTTTAGGCAGAGGACAAATTCTGTGTAAATATACTTGACATTGGAAATACATTTAACTTGATTTAGTGTGATAGATTACAGTCATAGAAACTTATATCTTTTAGTGGAGTGTTATGCTCTCACTGCTCTGGTTACTGGTAGATTAGAGTTGACCTTGACCTTAGTCCAAATTGTTGAGGCACGTTTCCTCCTCCGCAGGTGTGACCACACCACACAGATTCTGGCTTCACTTCACCGGCTCCCTGTTCGTTTCAGAATTGATTTTTAAGATTGTATTGTTTGTTTTTAAATCACTGAATGGTTTGGTCACCTCAGTATCTTTCTGAACTCAGAGATTTATACTCCCTCAAGGTCACTGCGGTCTACGGGCCAGTTGAAACTTAAGGTCACAAAGAAGACACATTTAATAACAACCAGAGGTAACGAAGCCTTTTCTGTTGTAGCCCCCACATTATGGAATAAGCTTCCCCTCTCATAAGAACAGTTTCCCCACCATCTCACTTTAAGTTCCACATTTAAACTTTGTCTTTTAATTCCGTTTGAGAGTTTCTATGGTCAATGTTTTGTTTCTCTGTCTGCTGACGCTGCTGACACTTATTTCGTCAGTGATGTCCTTGTTTATTTTGTTTATTTTTTACTGTGTGATTTAGCTGTTGATTTTAGCTCATACAGTGTATTTAGTTTTAGATTTTCTGTGCTGCACTTTGTAAACCTGGAGTTGTAAAATGTACTATATGATGCGGATTGGATTGGATTGACAAAAGAATACATGGGAATTTTTTTGCAGGGTTGACGTAAAATTGTGACCCATTTTTCTCTTCATATCGTGTGTAAAGTATCTAGAACATATGCAGTATTCCAAAGGCTCAGAGCAGGATTGACAATTACAAGTCTGCAGGCAAACTCTGTTCCTCTGGCTACGCAAGACTAGGTATAGTAGACAACTGCTAGTCATGTAAGATAAGATAAGATCAGAAATATACGATAATACTTAATGGATATCTAGAGGGAAATTCACAGGTCATACAGCAGTGGGAGTGAAACACTGAATAGTTAAAAGTAAAAATCAATAACGAAACCAAGATAAACAAACGCAGTAAGCTGGCTACTACAGACTGTATATCCGCCTGTTGCACATGTTGAAGGGCTGGAGCCTCCTCAGGAAGAACAGCTTGCCCTGTCCCTTCCTGTAGAGGGCCTCGGAGTTGTCAGTCCAGCCCAGTTTATTGTGTATGTGTGCTCCACCTCCTCCCCATGGATGGTGATTGATTTGGGTGCCTCTTTTGTGCACTGCCGGTAGTCCAGCACCACGGCTCCTTGCGTCTTTCTGATGTTGAGCTGGAGGTGATCGTTATCACACCATCCTACAAAGCTCTCCGCCAGGGCTCTGTACTGCTCGTTGTCATCCATAATGCAGCCGACAATGAAATGAAGAACTTCTGTTGGTGGCAACTGGCAAGCACCCAAGTTGAAGCAGAAATCACAGATGTAGAGGGTGAACAGGAAAGGCTCCTTGAGGAGAGCCAGTGTCGCTGACCTAGTCCGTAATCCAGGCTAACAGGCATCACTGACAGTTTCTCAACTAGCCAGAGTGGCTGATGGCATTGATTGGAGGTGCTGGAGAAGTCAAAAGAACATGACTCTTCTGGTGATGTGTGCGTAGTCTGTGTGGAGCAGGTAGATGGTAGACATCATGGAAACAATATAAGATAGCCAATACAGACAATTTAGTTGTGGGTGTCAATCAGTATTTTCTAGTTGAACCCATTCTGACCGGGCACCCATTTTGGTGTTGGCATCATGTTATGCTTTAGCTATTGAAAAATAGCAGATCTACAAGCTCATATCGAGCTTGTAGGTCTGCAATTTTTTGAAAAATCGACTGACATTTTTAGAATCTGATCTCAGGTCAGAATGGGTTCATCGGACCAGTGTGTGTCCGGCGGAAACCTCGTATGAATCTGATCTCAGGTCAGAATGGGTTAATCTAATACGACATAAAGACACATGTTTGTAGTGAGGTTACAATCCCTGTCGACAAGGAACTGTTGTTTGATCTCTCACTTTCTCTCACTGTCCCTCTCCCCCTTCTCTGTTCTCTTTCCCTTTTATCATGAGGTGAATGAAAGTGGTAGCTGTCGGCTGATTGGTCCATAACTTGTTTGGGGTCTCTCTCAAGGGAGACAGTTAACAGAGTGAACAGAGATCCACAGACTCATTTATCCTTCACTTGGTCAATCAACCATGTTGCTCGATGAAAATGACTGATTTTCTACTGAAAACATGTTGCATCAGTTGTTTTTGTCAACACGGTCATGCAATAAAGTAAATTTAGCGTAACCACTTTAGGGTCGATTCATACCGCTGTTTCGGCGCTGTAGTGCCGAAATGATTTAGGCTCGTCAGATTTTCTGTAGCACCGATGAGCCGACTTTAGGATGGTACCCACCCCCCCGAACCTCAAATGACGTCACATTGTAGGCTCTACAGAGCCGAACCTACTTTTATTCGGCTCTAAAATAGGAGTATGAATTGGCCCTAAGCCAGATTTATACTTTGTTGTATGATGGTGTCACACGTAGAAAATAGCTACTAATCTACATGCTCACAAGCTATAAGCATATTGGTTAGGCTTGTTGACAGAATTTTCAGCTATAGTGACATGCCCAAAATAGGGACGCTAATGGTCTTTGTTACGTTTTTTGCGCTCCTTTGGTTTTGTTAAACAGTTTTTGCTGTTCCTCTTGTTCAGATGACTGCATATTCACCCCCTTGGGTCTCTCTCTGAGTATTTCTCATTGTGTGGGCATCATCCTATGAAACACCTAGAATGCTCTGGGGTATCCTCCAGTGCCCACTTTCAACCTGCTCAACCGAATTCATATCTCCTGCAAATGGCTTTTCAGACTTATACGTTTAATAGTTTACACAGTTTCGGGACTTTTTGAGTGCACCGGGCTCTTGGTGTGATTTGTACCTGACATGCACTAGGTGCTTGAAGAGCAATCGATGCGTTACAGAAATAGCTGAGGGTACTTCTGTCTTTATTTCTTCACCCATACTGTAAATGTCCTAGCAACTTATCATTTTCAATTCTATTACCATTCTTAAAAAGTATCTGGCATCACAAATCACAAATTATAGTAAAGCCACACCATCCTCCCCTGTATCACTTATGGGCGGTCTACATCAATCACTATAACGATATTGTAATAAAGAAATAAACTCGAACGGAGTTGAGAATTCTATGCTTTATTTTTGCGCTGAATGATTGTTATAGTATATGTAAGCCTAGAAATTGGGTTTAATATTCTGGAAAAGTTTTGGAAATGTATTGGTAATAATGTGTAGGAAGTAGGAACCCTGATGTAAGTCAGCCAAAATGTTGCTGTTTCCATATCGTTATAGCCAAACCAGGAACTCTGGCCTCAATTAAGACAATTACTAAGTATCAAGCCTGGAACTAGGTCAAATAATTGTGCAAGGCCTCCCCCTCCTAGACAAAATGTCTATACAGTATTACATCATTCATACTACTGTATAGCATCCAGTATTCCCCTAGTCTTGATTGCAAGTATAAGTATGCCAGTATAATTAGACAGTAATATCCTGAGTATAATTACATTCAGAGTTGCATTCCTGACACTTTGCTGTTTATACCCTGTGCAACCTTAACTACAGGTCCTGCATTTGGCCTTGGCCCTAATCCTGTATGTTCACTGGCTTGGAAGATGCCTGCGCCTTTGATAACTGTTTATTCAGGTCAAAATGAGAAAAACAGAAAGAGAGAGAGAGAGAGAGGGAGCGAGTGAGCGAGACAGACAGACAGTCTTTCTTGTTTGGGGTAGAGTGGTCCCATACTCCTAAAGACCGGTTTGGCATCGCCATCGTTTTTCAGTTCCCCTCTTTTCTCTCCTCTCCCCAAGACATGCCTTTCTCTCCCTTTCTCTCCCCTCCGTCTAATCTGTCCTTCTGCCTATTTAGAAGTGAACAGAGCAGCGAGAAAGAGAGAAAAAGGCCTCTCATGCTTTATTGTGTGCTTGACGGGTAACCTTCCACCCTTTGAAAAGGCAAACAGGGAAGAGCTGTCATTACTATTGGCATGAAGAGATTCTAAGACCTGGGACTCCTTTATTATTTTACTATAGCGTTGTAGCAACTAGTGTATTATAGTTCTTTTTAACCCTTCTCTATCGCTCGTTTCTTTTTCTGGCTGTGCAACCCATGTGTTTCTCAATTATTTATAATTTCACAGACCTGACTTTGATACAATTTAACAGACTTTGATACAATTATTTTAACGTTTGGGACCCCAATCTACACTGTAAAATGATTTGTCTGAAATTATGTCCAAAAGGAACCAAATCCATTTAGCTGGGGATGCCCTGTAATGCCCTCAAGGACCCTCGGGGGTCCCCGGACCCCACATTGAGAACCAATGTGCTAGACCACTAAAGGAAGAAAGAGATTCATTTAATTTAATTGGCTTATTCCCACAGTGACATGATGGTATTTGTAAAATGTTAATTTTGATAAATCACCACCTATTTTCCCCAGAGATAGAGATAACGAAAATATGAGTGTTATGTGCCCCAACTGGAAGTGAAGGGGATGTTGTCCGATTTCACAGACCTGAGAGTTTCCATCACGGAGTGTAGAATGAAAGGAAAAGCACAGGAAGTATGGAAGGCGAAAACATAACAAACATAAGAGCATAATGTCTGGACGCAGACCAGGGGGGAGCAGGGTCGGACAGGAGCTGACGAGGTGTGAGGTATGATTGAGGTGTGTGTGTGTGTGTGTGTGTGTGTGTGTGTGTGTGTGTGTGTGTGTGTGTGTGTGTGTGTGTGTGTGTGTGTGTGTGTGTGTGTGTGTGTGTGTGTGTGTGTGTGTGTGTGTGTGTGTGTGTGTGTGTGTGTGTGTGTGTGTGTGTGTGTAATGGTGAAAGTCAGGCTGATAATGGAATTTGGCCATAGACCATTACTATTCTGTTTTTCGACCTGGAGAGATAGACCTACCATTTATGCCAAGCACCACACCATACGTCAATTAATAAATAAGGCTTAAAGTGGATCAAATTATGCTACAATACTAATCAAACATTTCTGTGGAAGTTTAACTACTCTTGCTTCTACTTTTAGATTCTCAAACAATCAATACAGGGTTTTTATATCCTTATCACTTAACCATTCATTCATACATTATTTTCACTCTTATCACCCCCTCAGTCATACTCTTGACACTATCCACATGTACAGTATTGAGACAAGTCTCACTTTCACTCTCAATGAACTATCACACCTCTTTCTCAGCCTGGTAGTGTAGACTTGGGTAAGCAAATGGGATTTATCCAGGGCAGCTGCACAAAACTTCCCTGATGAGGTGTGTGTGTGTGTGTGTGTGTGTGTGTGTGTGTGTGTGTGTGTGTGTGTGTGTGTGTGTGTGTGTGTGTGTGTGTGTGTGTGTGTGTGTGTGTGTGTGTGTGTGTGTGTGTGTGTGTGTGTGTGTGTGTGTGTGTGTGTGTGTGTGTGTGTGTGTGTGTGTGTGTGTGTGTGGTGCGCATGCACGTGTATTTGTGTGTGTAGGGGTGGCGGAGGGGGCACTTCCTTCTATTCTTCTGCTGTGAAACAGTTCCCATGAGCGCCCCTGCCAGGAACGGCAGTATGGCCCGAACAGGCCGACCCAGCACCAGTCTCGCCTCTGTGACGCCGACACACTTTCACAGAGTCACACATGCAGCTCTCTCTCTCACACACACACACACACACACACACAGAGCTGATGTTGTGTTGTGGCCTGTGTCACTGCCGCGATCAACAGAAGACACTCGGGACCGTATCTTGTGGAATATATTATAACGCAGCCTACGCAGGTGGCGGAAGAAAACACAGAAATGTCAACCTGAGAAGAGAAATAAGCAACAGGAGACTTCATCAGTTGTGTAAAGAAAACCACAAGCTGGGATGCTGTCAAAGGAACACGGCAAGCTGTTGATGTAACACGGGATCACAGGAACTTGCATACGGGAGTGTGTAATGTGTATTGCATTTTCAAGAATCCTAAATAGGGTAAGAGTGCAGTAAGAGGTCCATGACTTAGTGGTGGACTAATGTCAACAACTTTTTAAAGGGGATGTCCACTCCTCAAACACTGGCAATAGACTCGTCAAAGGAAAAAGTTCTGACCGGTGTGCTCTGAAGACAACATTTTTGTTGAAAATCGTACACATACAGTATAAGCCACAAGGGGAGCATCATTCTACTGTGCAGGATAGTTGTACTGTATCCCCCCCCCCCTACATTTTAAGGTTGCATTGCAACCTTAAAATCACACGCACAAAGCTGTGGCTTTTGAGATGATCCACAACACCCTGAAGTTGACACAGCCTACAGAGCGAAGCCCCAGGACCATGATGCACTCGGCCGTGGCCAGGAGGCTGTGGAGATACTCTGGACGTCGGGCCGAGGAGCGTCCAGCGGAGGCTCAGCGCAGGAGTGTGTGTGTGCTAGCGGCAGACCTGGACACTGGGGGGGGAGGAGGAGGCATGATTCACACCCTTCACGGACTGTGTCGACTCTGCATCGGCTGTAGACTGCCTCAGGTCTGTTTGTGTGGTACTTCAGTGGTTCTCTGGATGTAGACTGCCTCAGGTCTGTTTGTGTGGTACTTCAGTGGTTCGCTGGATGTAGACTGCCTCAGGTCTGTTTGTGTGGTACTTCAGTGGTTCTCTGGATGTAGACTGCCTCAGGTCTGTTTGTGTGGTACTTCAGTGGTTCTCTGGATGTAGACTGCCTCAGGTCTGTTTGTGTGGTACTTCAGTGGTTCTCTGGATGTAGACTGCCTCAGGTCTGTTTGTGTGGTACTTCAGTGGTTCTCTGGATGTAGACTGCCTCAGGTCTGTTTGTGTGGTACTTCAGTGGTTCCCAAAGTGGGGTCCGGGGACCCCTAGGGATCCTTGAGGGAGTTCCAGGGGGTCCCCAGTTAAATTAACATTGATTTTACAATATAAATTGGGGTTCCCAGAGATAGAAAGGCCATTAATTGAGGGACCGTAATTCAGGTCAAACCCTGAATCAAGCCCTTGAAATGGAAATGGTTGAAAATCACTGCTAGAGCCGTAAAAACTTCTCTTATGGGGGTCCTTGGCATATATTTTCAAATGGGGGTCCACATGCTAATGAGAACTATTTTGACACGAAAAGGTTTGGGAACCCCTGTGGTACTTGAGATCAAAACCTGGAGGGGAGGATGGAGGAAAAAGAGAGATCAAAGGAGGGAGGAGGCGACCAAAAGGGATCAACGAAGGGAGGGAAGGAAAATATAAGTTGTAGAAAGACGCGAACTGTGGGCGGTTAACCAATGTACAAGCTCACAACGTGGCACGATGCAAGGGTTGTGAGCTTATGCATTTTTTATTTTTACATTTTCGATTTGAAAAATAGGGCTGCACTGCTGGATGAATCATAGAATAACTTAAGCATATAAAACTAAACACATTTCTTAATTTTAAAAGTGCCGAAATGTGGCAGAAAACTAAATAATGTAAATCTGCATGTGCAAGGTTTGATTTATCACGTGCAGATTGTGCATGTACAACTTGCAGTGAATTGAAAGTGTGAACACACACAGCCATTATTTAAAGTGTTTACAATACTTTTCTGGGCAGGTAAAATTGCAAAAAAGCTGCAGCAATTTCACAAGCACTTTGAATACATCAGGAATTCCATTCTCCAGGGATATACACTAACTAATGGAGGCAAGAAACGGCGCTTCAAGAGAGGAAAAGAACATTAATGTGCCACATTTATAATTTATCTTGACACAGCGAGAGAAGGATGCTATGGCATCAGAGAGGAGAGGGAAAGAACAAGCAACTTATGCTACTTTTTTCTTTAACCCCTTGAACTCTAGCTTCCCTATTCTGGGGCAACATTTGCCAAAAATAGCAGATCTACTACAGGGTTAGTCAAGCACTCAGTCAGCTCATTATTGTTCTTAAAGTCCTCATTAGCAATAACCAGTACAAAATGATTCATAATACAACAGGACAGAATTTACCTGGTTACAAGTACGAGAGAGGAAAGCAGAAACAGAATATGACACCAAAGCTATGTTTTGTGTGCGTGCGGGCGGGCGTGCGTGCGTGCGTGCGTGCGTGCGCGCGCACGCGGGTGTATGAGTCAGTGAACATTGGAGCATTCTGTAATTCAAAATGCACACAGTGCTCAAGCATGAAGTTTGTGGTGAGTCTTTCCACGTGAATGCATGTGTAAAGCCCTGCGTGTTTCTGCATACATGGACATGTACTGACACTGTGTGTAAATAGTTTACATGCACATGTCTGCCATGATGCGAAGCCAGCTGACTCATGTACATTTATACTGTACATGTGCTGTACGTACGGAATTATGCTCAGCAGAGATGCACCTGGTTATCCTGACCCCTCAGGCTAAATGTCTGAAAGGGCACTGAAGCAAAAGCGAAAAGGGAAAACTCCTGTGACATACGCATACAAAAAATAATAATAAAATATGTACAGTAGATCGTTGTGCTTGAAAAAGGTAATATTCATTTAGCTTTGAGGTTAATTACTGAACATGAGGGAAAGCATGGGAAAATCTCAACATTGACAATCAACTTGAAACTTGGAGGCGTTCAACCTTAATAGAATTTTAGTTTTGTTTAGGTTAATGATTAAGGTTGGACATCTCGGCGGTTATGGTAAAGGTACGTAGTAGCGATGTCCCGATACACTTTTTTTGTTCCCGATCCAATCCCGATACCACAATTTCTGTGTTAACCGAATACCGATACCAGTGTTGTGATCTCGTGTTGTGTTTTTAGCTATCTAGCTATACAGTATATCTCGTGTTGTGTTTATAGCAGACTCCTCACTCATATGTGCACTTGCAGTTTGGGCAACTCGAAAGCAAACTCCACAAGAGTCCACATGCCCCAACATTTTATTGACTTGCCATAGTGTCAACCCCTTACCCCTGTGTCGGATCGGTGGTTAGACTGGCATATTCACCGATATGAACCGATATGACAAATAAGGGCCGATACCGATACTTCTCCGATACCGATACAGTATCGGGACATCTCTAGTACGTAGGGAATAGAGGGTATGCGTGTGACATCATCATCAAACCCGGAAGTTATGCAGGAACGCCTACTGAGTGGCAAAAAACTACTTTCTGGCCTTGACAGCCCATACATCCAAACAGAAAAGTCCTATCTGATTTCATTTAACAACATTAAACAATGTTAAACTCACTTTGCCTGTCTCTTTGCCACTCGATGTGCCATTCACTTTAAGCATGCGCATACCCTATATTGATGTTGACCTACTATTATTATTATTACCCAAAGTTCCTCACATGTTTACGACAAGATTTACTTACTAACATCTAATAGGGAAATTCGCTTTGGACATGGCACTAACTTATTTGTGAATGTAAATTGTATATTAATACTATATAACTCACATACAATGTTTTTTGTCTCGTTGCTCTTCTACTGAGAAATGTAGTTCCATGTGTTTGGTTTGACACAACCTTTTGACACGATCCTTCGCCCCCTTTCATGATGACAACAGGCCCGGAAGAGCATATTTTTTTATTTAAAGACATTTAAGCCTCGGACAAAACCAACTCTTGTTGTGACAAATCATTACAATAAACTATTGGAATTATCTTCCGGGCCTGTCGTCGTCATGAAAGGGGGTGGGACTGCGACGTCCTGTTGAAATTAGTCACCATCAGGCTTGGCAGCATCACCTTGTGTGAGGTGGAGTCAGGGGACACAAGGTGGAGTCAGGGGACACAATCAGCACAGCACTGCAGCAACAAGGGACTACACACTACACAGTGAAATGGGAAGTAGGAATAGGCAGAATCACTAAAGTGGGACACAAAGGGGGGGATGATGGGGGGGGACGGACGAACGATTAAAAAAAAAGGGTTAAAACAATGGATCTCTGGATTTTTGCTGTGTCTGCAGTAGGGGAATTTCAGACAACCTGCTCGTTAGAGAGAGAGAGAGGGAGAGAGAGAGATGGATGGATCCAGTGAAAAGGGGAAAGAAATGGGTTAGGTATTTGTCCAATGGGCCCCCTGGTTGTCACCAGATGCGATGGAAACAGGGATGTTTTGGATGGACTTCTGTTGACTTTGGCTCACATTCTGAATGTTTGACCATGTTGGGTCACATACAGAGGAATGGAGGGAAAGACCATTATCTTTATGAGTTTTTTTTGTGTGTGTGTGTGTGTGTGTGTGTGTGTGTGTGTGTGTGTGTGTGTGTGTGTGTGTGTGTGTGTGTGTGTGTGTGTGTGTGTGTGTGTGTGTGTGTGTGTGTGTGTGTGTGTGTGTGTGTGTGTGTGTGTGTGTGAGATTAACCAATCATTTGATTGGTTCATTTCAGTACATCCCATGCATGAAATTTCCCTCAATAATTTGGTTCACTAAGGAAAATGTTAAAGAGCTTTCAGCTGTATTATCTGAGTTTGTTACTGTGGGCGGGCGGGCGAGCGGGCGGGCATGCGTTTCACTTCCGAATTCAAGTTCATCTGTCCTATCTGCCCTGTAAAGGTGCGTTCAGACTTGGATGGTTAGAGCGGCGCGATTACAAAGTCATTGCAAAGACGAGAAGTTGCACGAACAGGCGCGGCACAGCTTGGTGCGGCACAAACGGGGCGAACCGAGGGAATATATATTCGGGTCTGAACGCAGCTTAAGGAACATGACATTGAGATCAGTGTATTGTATTGTAATATTTGGGTGTGTGTTCTACAGGTGACCATTCATCGAGGGAAGGATGGATATGGGTTCACCATCTGTTCTGACTCACCTGTGAGGGTCCAGGCTGTAGATCCAGGCAAGTGTGTCTATGTATATGTTTAAGTGCATATAGGTGTGTGCGGGCATGCTTGTGCGCATCGTCAATGTCAGGCAGAATATGTATCTCCATATTTTACTATAGTTTATTTGTTTACTATAGTCCTACTAGACACCAGAAAATGTCTTCTGTCCACAAAAGATCACGGGATAGATCTATTGAATGTGAAGTGTGAAAAAGGACCTCTTCAGACCTCATCTTAGCCCGTAGCACTTGCTCTAGCCTCGACGGCCTTACAGGCCTATGCAAAGGCTCAATTTATGTAACTTAGATAGCATTTTATGTAGACATTGCACTCAGTAGTATATACGCATAGTTTCATTATATAGCTATTCCACTGTTAGGTTGTTAGCTTACGTACATTATGATTCATGATGACTATTTTTATGTTTATGATGTATTACCATGTTTTTGTTCTTGCTTACTGTAAATCACTCTGGATTAAGAGCGTCTGCTAAATGCATAAATTGTAGGAGGAGGTGACAAACTGACATTGAGCCTAGGACACACAAGGTTCAAGGTTCAACTGTTCACAGGTTATTTATTAGTGTCCCCGAAGGGCAATTGGTTTTACAGCAGGTCATAAGGCTTGAAACACATATAACATACATCAACCAAACCAAACTTATTGCTGCTGGTCGGCCGTCGCAAGCGTGCGCTGCGCCCGGCCTACTTGCATCTTCAGAAGAAAAATAAATAGGGGAGGGGGGATGAGGGGGGGGGGGGGGGGGTAAGAAGACATCACATCACATTACAATTATTATTGTATAGTGCAGGCACGGAATGTACTTGGGTGGGGGGATAGGGGTGGGGGCTTGGGCCAGGTATCCCTCTTCACGTTCATTAGATCCTGTGATCTTTTGTGGCCAGATTTCCCATGGGGTCTAGTAGGATTATAGTATAAAACAAATTGCCATAACATTTTGTAAAAATAAATAAAAATAAAAGGTTATTTTTTTCTATTTCCTGAAAAGTCACGGTTTGGAACATACAAGGTTTCAACCAGACTGCAACAATGTACTGTTTTAGTGACTAACTCTGTAGCTGTGTACTTTCCATCTGTAGCATATTTCCATCTGTCCTTATTTTTCTGTATGTCTCTGTTTTTATACGTGCATCATATCCTCGTAATTTATATACAGTATAGGCCTACCATAATTCTATTTTGTCTTTGTCATAATCGTTGCGACTTATACTATGCAGAATGCAGATATATTTTTGCTGACCACAAATGCTAAGAAGAATGTTATTTATGTTGTTTAGACGGGTACAGGCTTTAGTTTAGACATACTATTGGTCCGACTGTAATTAGACCGACAACCTACCTAACCTAACCCTAACTTAACCCTAACCGCAAGCACGGGATCAGCGCATGTTCGACCACATGTCCGACCGTTGTTTCCGCATATCGGGACGCTGGTGTGTCTAATCTGCGTGTGCATCCCGTTTAGACCGATGCTAGCTTTGATGTTTACCCAGTATTCTAGTTTCTTTGAAGCACTAAATTGTATTCTTTACACTTTACTGTTTATGTGACTATTTACCCAGTCATGTAGGGCTTATGCCATTTACTCTTGATTCCTGACTTGTAAGTCTGCTAAATGTCTAAATTGTAATAGGCATGTATCCCCTGATATGCTTATCTAAGTCAAGAAGGGATTTCTAATCGGCTTAGGTCAGCTTAGGTCAGTTATGCAAACGATTTGTTTAATGACAACAGGAATGAGTTCAAGATCTGTTTAAGCTTCACCCCATAAGTAAGCTTAAAGGGATATTTCACTTTCACATTTTTTTATATATAATTATTTGGGGTATTTTTCTGAAGAGTTGAGAGCGTTGATTTACCCCCAAAAATATATACATATTAAAGATAAAGGAAAACAGTAATTGAAAAGACCTACAAGCTCATATCGCGCCACCGAGTGGCGCGATACGAGCTTGTAGGTCTGCTATTTTTTGAAAAATCGAAGAACGACTGACATTTTTAGAATCTGATCTCAGGTCAGAATGGGTTCATCAGACCAGTGTGTGTCCGGCGGAAACCTCGTATGAATCTGATCTCAGGTCAGAATGGGTTAATACTGGATTTGCACAAATCCCACCTGGAAACAAGTATGTGATGTGCAGTGTGTTGTCTTCTATTGCAGGAGGTCCAGCAGACCTGGCCGGTCTACAGCATTTGGACACTCTCCTGCAGTTAAATGGCCAGCCAGTGGAGCAGTGGAAATGTGTAGACCTGGCCCATGCTATCAGGTACCGTATCTAGTACTGTAGTGCTACTACCAAATATACTGGTTCTCAATGTGGGGGCTATTAATGATTGATAGTTACTGTAGGAACCAAATGGACCTTCTACTGTAAACTCTGCGATTAGAGATTATTAAAAAAAGGAAGAATCATATCAAATGGGGGGTCCGTGATCAGAGTTCCATACTGTACAAGTACATCAACAACGAAATTAAATGTGCATGTATATTTTTCCGAAAACTGAATGCCCTATTTTGCCGTACAATAGTGTAAGTCGCGAAAAAGATCGTTCTACAAACTCACTATGAGCTTGTAATCTGCTTTGTCGCTATTTTGGAAAAACCTTTGAAGTTTCGGATGCCGTTTCCAGCCCACAGCGACGACTTTGTCTCTTTGCCCCATTCGCAGAAACAGCGCCAACGAGATTACGGTGGTGGTATGGCGCACAGGCCCGTCAGCCAAGCCCAGCTTCGAGGGTCTCATCCACAGACCCACGTACAAGCCTTCCGCCTCCAACTACGACGCCCCCTCGCCCCCCACCCGCAGGCACGGCCCCGATCCTAACGTCAGTAAGACCCCTCCGGCCGTTCCACCGTTACCGGCTCACCATCGTGCCACCGCCACCGCTCGCAGGGTGTTGGTGAACGGCTCGGAGGCCGGCGGCGGCGGTGGGGGCCTGGGGTGGGGGGCCCGGGTTGGGTCGGCCGAGGAACTGGACGGGCAACCCCGCGGGGGCCACCCCCACCATGGCCACACCGCCACACTGAAGGGCACCAGGGTGAAGGCCTCCAACGGAGACAACTACATCATCCTGGCCCCCATCAACCCTGGAAGCCAGGTACAGCAGACAGCTGGGGGACTGCACCTTCACCATCTCCTTCATTCCCTCCATCCTCACCAGGGGCATTTGGTGTCTCATCCCCGATATGTCTCCTTACCTTACCTCCCTGGTGCTGATAGGTAGAAGGACTGGATGCATATTTCAAGGCCATTTGCGGTTGGTTGATGTCTCACCAATGTACAGAATATTTTCAACACAGCACTTACTGTACAGTGGTTATATCAGCCTACTTTGTGTCAATTATATTGATTAAGTTTGGTCGCGGTCCTAAGCTACATCTTGTTAGCTCTGGAATGCTAGCGTGATGTAAACAGGCTCTGACCCGAGATTCAAGCTGGCCGTGACCATTGACTCATTGTTTGTATACATTTCTTAAATGCTTTTATCTGAGATTCTAATCCCAGATTCCGATTCTAATCAAAACGAACTTTCTTTGCGGACGATTAGGGCCCCGTCGCTAATTGCGTTTGTATACGTTTTTAAAATGTTTTCTCAGATTTTAATCCCAGATTCCGAGATTACTAAATACCAGATTTTAATCAAAACAAGGTTTATTTACTTAACACCGATTGCGGCCCGTCGTTAATTGCAGTTACAACATTTGTTTTGGTTGACTTAGAAATGCAATGATATAGATTTAACATAGGCGTCTTTCACATCCGGTTCACGGACCTGGGGTAATGTTTTTCCCCTTGAATAAGACACGGACGGCACTGGCGAATTAATTAATTCATTAATACGGGGCAGTGAATCTGTTAAAGGGGGTGTAAATGATATGGTTTTTTTAATACATGCTATATTATGATAGCAATCATTGCTGGCTTTCCTCATTTCTCCAGGTCTTTAGTAAACAGAAAATACATTTTGAAGTCGGGACACCGATTCTATCCGGTCGGGGGGGGGGGGGGGGGGGGGGAGAGAGACAGAGAGAGAGAGAGAGAGAGAGACACAGAGAGAGGAGATATCTTCAGTTTAAATTAATTTTGTCAACCTTTATTTATTTATTTGTGTTTAGTTTCATAACTTTCATAATAGACTCCACTCCTTCATCCTGTATGAGTTCAACAGACCTGTGTTTTCTTTCTCTGTTTACTGAAGAGCTGGAGAGACATGGGGCTTCAGCAGGGGTCACAGACCCTAAGCAGTCTTCACAGTTAGTTACTACAAGGGAGCGGACACATTTTTGTGTAATAAGGATGTTTTTGTTTTGTTTATTTATTTATTTTTCACAAAACATAAATGCAAATGCACATTAAAACTGTCAACATTGATTCAGTCTGAAGTCTTGAAGGACCCCAAAATTCACCCCAAAATGAACCGGAATCAAAATCGCCTAAGCTAATGTGGCTACCGTCTTTTTATAAGTCATCAGAAGCTTTAATTTTGTAACCACAAGATAGCGACGATTTAGTAATGAGCCCCTAACATCAACGTTCTGTTCAAACACCACAAACCATTTAATTGACGGACCAAAGTTGAGACGAACGTTCCGTAGCGACAGGGACACTGCTAGACTGAATTAATAAAAGGCTGAATTAATAACATTAAAAAAAAACACGTCAAAGACGTCATCAGCAGCGAGCGCCATTGGGGGGGAAAAGGACGTCAAATTGGAGACAACCCATAGGCAGAAAAACCTGTGGAACACCAAGCTAGTCTCAGATCTCTCTAACGGTCAACAGACATTGATTAGACAATGCGCAAACTATGGTGAGCTAGCTTTGAACGAATCTAAATCAGGTTGCATAGAAGGCTTTAAAATAAATATATTGCAAAAGAATTTGACAATATACGTAGTTATGCGTGTTGTCTGTCTGTTAGGTCCTTAGTAGTCTCGCGCAGCCAGACAACTATTCCACAATCTCCGAATGCTATATAAAGTCTGGAACTGTCTACTCTACACCTCCCGAAATTCGAGTAAGGAAGCTGCTATTTCCATTCACGGAAATATATTTTAAAATATCTTTACATTTTATTTTATTATTTCCTTCTGCTAAGTAACACGCTATATATGCTTAGATGTTTTCTATTTATATTAGGATAAACTTGCGCGACTGTAAAGCCCTAACCGTCAAGACGGTTTTAGCGTTGTCCCTGCGGTGTGATATGTCTTGTTACACGTTGACCCTAGTGATTCAACGCATGGAATTCAATGGCCCAAACCACATCAAAGGGTCAAGACGGTTTTAGCGTTAACTCCTTGCAACCGTTTGGACCCAAGGAGTTGCATGGTGACCCTTTGGTGTGGTTAGGGTTTAAAGACGAGACGGATGTGGGGAGGAGGCTCCACTTCAGCTTTATATTTGACTCATGATAGCTTTAATTTCTCCAGACTGTATGACGGCAACAGTCTGACAACGCAAGACTATGTCTCTGACCTTTAAACACTTTGAAGACCCCTGCTTTATAGCAATAATTGCTATTTGAATAATAGAGATCAATTTATTACACTTATTTGAACAAAAAACTTTTCCCTTACACTCCCTAAGTGAAACCAAATAGAAGTGAATCACAACTTATTTCTTATGACAGTCTATGATTCATTGACACTTAAGATATGTATTACATTCTCCTCTGCAATTTATGCCCAGCCAATAATAGTAGTACAATGCATACATACAGTATGAATCATTTGTTTCTCTTATTAGCAAGCCATATACCACATGTGCCATTTATGGTTTATATATATGATGTGAATCTGGGATTATGCCTATTTATACTTGCAGTATAATATTAAAAAGCATGCTCATTTTAGAAATGATTTAAATTCATACTTAGGAGAAGCTATAATGCCCACGAATGATTACGCAATAACACTACACCATCTGACATGCTTGGCATGTACTACATGCAGTCACGTCCTGTGACATATGTGGGACAAAGGCCTGCATCATAAAAGCACAATAAAGCAAACTCAATGAATGAAAGAAAAAGACTCTGAGCTCAGTTCCTTAGCTAACAATACTAATAGGTATGCAGTATGATACTAACACACACCACTGGCTCCATGAAGCAGAACCTCCAATGTGTGTCATGTATTGTTCCTGCCCAGCGATGCCCTCTCTTAGTGTACTTTTGATTTAGTCACAGAAATAATTTTCTTAAAGCGTTGAAGCTTGAACTATGACAACAGACTACTAATATCTTTAGTGCTTTTCCTCATTTAGTGCAATGCCTCTTTCTTTCTTTCTTTCTTTCTTAAATGGACTTAGAGAACAGTTCTGTGTGTGTGTGTGTGTGTGTGTGTGTGTGTGTGTGTGTGTGTTTATCTGAGGCACCTTTCAGAATGTATTGTGCAGTATGAGCAGTGACGGGAAGGGACACTCTTGTCAACAAAGAATCTCTATATACATAGATGCCCCGACCTCAAACAATCAGTGATGGTGTTCTACGGCGGCAGTCGCATGCTGGCGATACAGTACTAACAGGAAGCATATGACTCTCTCACATCCTTCCGGCATAAACGGGGGCTTTAAAACCCCAGTAGAAGACGCCGGGGGGGTGGTAGAACCAACATCTATTTATTTACTGCTACAGCGAGAGAGACAGATAGAGATATATATGGAGAGAGGTGGTACTAAGTATATTGATTGAGTGATATAAGTAAGTGAGGGAGAGAGTGAATGCAAAAGTAAGATGAATGGCCATGTTTGAGTATGCCTCGCTGTACTCATGAGAGAGAGATGGAGAGAGACAGAGAGGGGTTGGTTGTAGATATGACTAAGACCACCTTTGTGCATTATGCTGTCATAAACTATTTTATATGATCTGCTTTAATGTAACCTATTTTCTTTCTGCTCTCTGTCTCTGTCTGCAGGTTATGCAAACTGTTTAGTCTATAGCTTCCCAGCGTGTTCATTCAAGTTCCTGCCCCTCTAAGCCCTGTAGATTGTAGTTTGCCCTGACAGATGGCAGCATCCATGCCTCTAGCTAAGTAGAGTAGAACTAACAAACTAAAACTAGAAAAGACATGGGCCTGGAAACCAGAGAGAGCGTAGAATCAGCTTATGGCCCACATGCACACGTCCTCATGCACGTCGCACGCACAAGGTGCACACACGCACGCACAATAGAACAAGGGTTTGTGGGCAAACACAACTAACAAAAGATACATTTTCTCTATTGATTGCATCATCACAGTTTTTGCCAACTTCTATTCGTGGGAGGGCACAGACCTCCTTGACCAATTTCATGTGAATAAATATGTGGCTGTTCTTTAACAAACTGACACTTGCGTCACGTGTCAACTGCTACATATTTATTTTGAAGTAAAAGATACAGTCGATACCAACATATATGTCTGTGTGCAGTCAGTGGTACTGTATCTTATCTCTGCTCCTAGCAGCGCCGTAATGATTGTGCATTAATATCTACACGTACTTGTTGAAGCTGGTTGCAGATTTTAAGTCACTTCATTAATTGTGTTCACATGGAATGTGTCAGCGATTTGATGAACCTGGGGATTGCATTCTAATGTGGCTAGACTAAATATTTACCTGTGCAGCAGCAGTGGCCATATATTCATATTCATTATTTTCCTGCTTTCCAGATCTTGAGGCCTGTCTACCAAGATAACCAGGGCACACTGTGTAAGATATATTTTCAGTAGTTCTTAGTCAGTGCTTTTTTAAAATGCTATGGTTAGGTGTTCGGTAAATATATTCAAAAATACCATTTCCTCTGGTGCTTCCTCCTTTAAATGTCACCTCTTTCTCATCCTCTTCAGCTGCCAGGTTGTATCCTAATCGACAAACCACGGTACCACAGCAGGCGCAGGGTGGTGCTGGTGCCTTTCCTGGGGGTGGTCTCGCCAACCGTACTGCCTTTCTACGACGCTCTGCCAACCCTAAGACAGCAAAGACCACTGGCACCACCACCACAAATGCCAGCCCGCCCAGCTATCAAACGCAGAATGCCAACTTTGCCAACTATCAGAACTGCACTATTGTTCGCTCGCACACACCTCACGCCAACTATGGCTACGTCAAAGTAGCCCCCAAGATACTTATCTTCCCTATATTTGTTCAGGTAAGCAATTCCATGTGTGTTTGTATTTATAATTCTAGTTTGAGAATATTTCTTAGTCTCAGTATGTAGAGAGAAATACATTGATCATGTATATACTGTAATTTACAATAAATGCACCTACTCTCTGTACGTACGTCTGTACGCCTGTATTCCACGCCCCACTGACTTCAAATTTGACATGCGTTCCACACCACCACAGTGAGTACAGTGCCTAGTGAGCTGTACCTAATGAGCCTGTTCAATTTCCAGGCTCTGTAAGCCCGGCCTACACCTGCCGAATTCCCCACACCTGCCATTTGATTACCATAAGCATAAGGCCTCATTCACGCCTAAGACGCACACAAGAGACACTTGTGTCCTGTGTCTTCTGTGTGTCACAAGCTTGCAATTCATTTTCAATGGGAGTCCCATGATTTGACGCCACAACCTTGTTGCATGGGGGGGGGGGGGTTGTGGTTGTGTCATCAACCCACGTGACTCCCATTGGAAATGCATTGCGAGCTGTGCAACACACAGAAGACACAACCTTGTTGCATGGCTGTCTTCTGCCCTCCCCCATGCAACAAGGTGTCTTGCGCGTGTCTTAGGTGTGAATGAGGCCTTAGTCAGTCCACTTTTCACAGTCCGTTTGCATTCTTCACACATTCTCCACACACATTTAACACTGCACACCACCGACCCCCCCCCATATGCCCGCATAGCATCAGCAGCAGCCCTACTACTTAGTAGTACTTACGTATTGTAACCCAAACTATACACGTGTGCGCCCGCACACACACACACACACACACACACACACACACACACACACACACAGATTAATGAAATGGCCCTCTCACACACTCAAGTCATTGGGAGGAAGTGGTTTCCCCCCCCTGCTAGTTCCTCTTGTCATTTTGAGACCCTACTGTCACAGCTAGCTGACACTCTTTATACTTTCATCTCTGATGACTGGAAACTTTCTTCATCACCTTTCATTCTCTATCAGATTAAGCGGATTTAGCAAGCGACATGGAATTGGTACTGTAATCTTGCATTTACAGTATAGGCCTACTGTATTTATTGCTTTATTACATTATTATTTATATTATTTTTGAGTGGTGCAACCACTCCAAGGAACAGCAATGTCTGTGTCCGTGTATTAGTTTACTGCCAACTAGTTTATAGAGGTTATATCCAGGGAATACAAATCCACACAGATCTGTGAGTGGTAGTATACATGGTTTTGGGGATGTGTAATGTGACTGTAATCTTCTTTTTTATGTTCAGCCCCTGGATCTGTGCAGCCGAACGCTGATCCTATCCGAGGAGATGATACTACATGAGAGCAAGCACCACTCCCTCAAGGTAAAGCACACCGATCAGTTGTTCTCACACGGCTCTGAGAGCGTACAATGGAACCAAATGGACAAAATGCATGCATTTGCTCGCTCTCAGAGTTACAGACCTGCGAGGGGCCTTTTTTGGAAGCTCCCGGACCCCACTTTCAGAACCTCACGGACAGAAAGATAGCTGGTTATCTTATGTGCTCTATGTGCGTTCACTCTTTTTGGTTCATGATCACAATGAGTGTGTGTACAGTTATATACTATACTATACTAAACAGCAATAGCTATTTTGGGCAGCGAAGTATGAGTAATGTGTAGTTACTAGTAATGTAAGTAATGTGTGCTGTATAATGTCTGCTGTCGTCAGCTTTTCAGTGCTATGCAAAGAGCTCTCTCATTATTTCGTTAAATAATGTATTTGACATTCTGCATGTTGCATTCCTCCCCCTGCGCTCCACTTATTCAAAACTTGTTCCAAAAGCTGCATCTGGAGAAAAACTAAACTATCTCCTAGACGTGCGTTTGTTTTAACGTATTTAATGTTTTTGCAGACTCTACACACTAAAAACGGAAATGCAAACAACACGTACAGTATAGTCAGACATTTGGGCTAAAATTATCCTATATATTAAATTCATCAACATAGCATAAAAAATAACACAAATACAATATTATCAACAAATAAATCTACAAACACTGTATGTACATTGTAGAAATGGGGAGAGATGTAGTGAATGCCATCACCTTTCTATGGGACAGGTGAGCTTACCTCCCCTTTGGCCTGGATGTATACACTTTGAAGTTGTGAGTCCTGCTGGGGCCTTTACACCCCCAGGGCGTAGCTCCTGAAGCTCCTGATTTTTAACAAATCTATTTTGGCCTGTGCTACTGTAACTATTGCTACTGCCATTCTGTGGTGGATGAGTTAATACAGGATTTCTACAAACTTAGAGTATCTGTATTGAAGTATTTATGCTGTGAGTATTCTCCCATCACTGCAGTTGTATTGGCTATTACATCAATGAATCATTATGAAACCAGCTCGATACTCTCAATGGCTGCTTTGCAGATACCTACTTACTTACTTACCTGCCTACTGCCCCTTCTGGGGCATAGGCCGTCAACAAGTGATCTCCAGGCATCTCTGTCTTGAGCTGTTCTCTCCAGCTGGTTCCAGGTCGTCTTCATGGTCTTGATGTCTGCCTCCAGGTCTCTGCACCAGGTGTTTCTAGGGCGACCCCTTTTCCGCTTGCCCTGTGGGGTCCATGTTAGGGCTTGTCTTATGATGGTACTTGCAGGCTTTCGTAGGGTGTGGCCTGGTATGTTTGCAGATACAGTATGACTTTTATGTTTCCGATAATCCGTCTCTCATTTTCCTCTCTGTGTCTTTAAACCCTCATCATCGTACTGTATTATTTCTTGTAATTCCCCATTAGCTAAAATGCCACTCTGACTGTGGTATAATCATAATGGTTTCATTAGCCCGAGGAAATCTCCACAGTTTGTGCCTGGTGACAATAAACAGGTCAGCATTTTCTTGGAGAATCTGTCAGCATATTATTAGTGAGGATTATGTATTAAAGAGAGCACAGTCACATTTTGGGGGGATATTACACAGACGGTTCTTTGTTTGGTACCAGTTATTCTTACATTGTTCAAGATACTGTTAAGTTGAAGACGGCTCAAAAGACGGCTCAAATCCACTTGAGCCAAAATCTTAAAAAAGTACAATGTCAAAACAAAAGCAAAAATAGCAGACCTACAAGCCTATAGCATGGGTCATAGCACAAGATCTGGCTTGTAGATCTGCTATTATTGCTTTTTGTTTTTCACCTATAATGACATGCCCAACATACTGTATAGGGATGCCAGGGTTGATGAGGTCATAGGAAGCCATGGTAGTTTTGTTCTGTCTGCTTGACGCTCACTAGCTTACAAACCCCACATCACCACAGATAGCTTCTATCCATGGTCCTACGAACCCCACATCTTCTGTTAGTGGCCAAATAGTGGCAGCCACAGAGCCAGAGTAGATTGCTAAACAGGTATTTCCCCTGGACAGCCGGACTTGTGAACGAACAAGCCAGGAAGAAGAAAAAAACACACCTTGAAAAACCTTGTTATTATAAACAAAATTATTATATTAAATCTTGTTCAGTAATCCTTCCTCAGTAACATAAATTGGGACCATGCCTTATAGATGTGTATGGCACAAAGGTGAACAGGTTTTGGAAACATATACCAGTACATGTTTTGCAGGTTTTATACTATGGGAATTATTTGGAATAAGGGAAGCATGCCCATTTGGCAAGTCATTGTGATAATGTTGTCCAAAGGAAGTGTGTGATGGATATGTGTAAGTTTGTTCGCACATTGGTTGTGTGTGTGTGTGTGTGTGTGTGTGTGTGTGTGTGTGTGTGTGTGTGTGTGTGTGTGTGTGTGTGTGTGTGTGTGTGTGTGTGTGTGTGTGTGTGTGTGTGTGTGTGTGTGTGTGTGTGTGTGTGTGTGTGTGCGTGCGCGTGCGCGTGTCTACATGTAGTTATAAGGACCACATGTCCCCACAATTATAATAGATTTTGAGAAACAGACTTTGCGAGGAAATGTTCCCGGTTTTCACAAGATAAATGTTTTATTTAGTTTTTGTTTTTTTAACATTTGGAGCATTTAGTGGTTAGGTTTATGGGTTGGGGTTGAGGTTTTGCCTGAATTATGTGTAGTTTGCATGCTGCTGTCGTGGACCAAAAAATAGACAATCTACAAGCGAACAAAGCACGATTCGTTGTGAGATTGTAGATCACCTATTTTCAGCTTCAGGGTTAGGCTTAAAATGGCAGTAAAACAAATGGCATTCATAAAATCAGTGTAGTAAAATGTTGCTGTCCTCACAAGTATAGTAATACAACGTGTGTGTGTGTGTGTGTGTGTGTGTGTGTGTGTGTGTGTGTGCGTGCGCGTGCGTGTGTGACTGTGTGTGTACTTTGGCAAGGGTATGAAAGAGGAAGGGTATGTTTATGGTCATGGGGAGGTGCCATTTGGATGGAGGTCGGGAATTTTATCTAACAGAATCCCCCCTTCCCCCCCCCCCCCCCACCCAAACACACACACACACACACACACACACACACACACACACACACAGCCCCCACAGTTGACGCACAGATAGCTTGTTCATGCCCAGTGCAAGCCTGGCATGACGGAAGCCAATCATTTTATTGGCACAGTAGATGAGGGGCAAACAAATGACAGGCACGTAATGCCCAAACTACTCGCAACTAGTCGCAACTCCTTCATCTTCTTTCTTCTCATCACAGATTAATCTACAGCCTCTATCATTGCTGTTTCAAGAAAGGTGGAACGAGACCTGGAACAGGTCATATGTCAATATTATGAGCAGTGTGAAATATACAGTGTACAACTGTACATATGGTGCATGATATATATACACTGTACTGTGATGATGTGAGTGGGTAAAAATAGTGGTGGAATGACGTAGTTAAATAGCAGCAGATGTAAATTATTAACAGATATGGACATACAGTGTGTGGTTTAAATCGATCCCATGAAGGAAATTCAGCTGCCATGAAATTACAACAGTCAAACCCAGTCAAAATATACTGTAGTTATAATGGTTAGCAGGATTACTAGGACGAAGACAATTGGGGCACGATTCAATCTACCTATTGTGTATTGAATCTCACAATACGATTCAATACACAATATTGGGCTCACAATATCAATACGATATTATTACTATTTATTTGTATGAACATTGCCCATCATCTTCAGTTGTGGAATTTGAGTTATTAATACATGTAAAATATAAATTATAAACTTTCTTTATTAAGCTTTAGACACAAACAGAAATACAATTATGTGAGTGACAAGCGAAGTAACTTCTCACTAACTGTAAGCTACATTGTTTCATTGACAACTATAGACACAAAAAAATTGCACACTGCTGCCTTTCTCTGATTTTTAGCTGCATTTTTCCCGAAAAACGTGTCCAGTCTGCTATAAGTATGCTATTATGTACGTATGCTACTGTATTTGATGCTTCCTTAGATTAAATGTAGGCCAATTTGACTGTGCGGAAACATCTCTTTGATGCATGTACCTCATAGAGAAACTGCTCTCCCCTCTGTCATGCTAAACTGTGAGTACATGGAGTCTGAGTTTTGTTGCTCCCAAAGCCCTTGAATTTGATCGAAGACATGATGATTACTGTGATGATCATGGTAAGCTTCCATTTCAATATCGCACACAATACAGTAAGAACTCTTGAATAATTGAGTGTGAGTGAGTATAAGGTTATATGCGACAGTTCAATTTCAGCATAGCTGCACTAATAAGACCAAATATTTTCGAGACCCATCTTGGTTCTGCATCAACGTCTTGCCCTTTACATGATGGGTCAGAGACACGCATGCACAGACGTCCTTGAATCAAGACAAGTAGAGACAAATAGTCTCTGTTTACTTCCTCTTGCATGGGGAAAGGTCCCTTTCAAAATGCTCAGTGTACCTATTCAGACCAATCCCGCTGTGCACCATGCATTTCAGAGTGCACCGCCAGTCTGAATGGTATGCTAATTCTGGCCTCTCCAGCTCGGGTCAACGATAAAACAAGATAAATATTGAACAGGCAGTGTTTGTAGGTTGTCAGCCCCTGGGCCGCGGGAGGCGGAGAGTGGGGTAGTGTGGGTGGGTGGTGTGGGTGGATGGATGTATGTGGTAGGGCCTCTATTCACTAGGTCTACATGGGGTGTTTTTAATGAGCAATCTGTGTTGTTCCAGCTTTTACTGTTAGTTCACTGGGGATTCACTGGACTGCCCTCGGTGCAAACACATCCTTGCTAGCGTTGAAAAGCAAACACAAGACGCAGACACGCACAGAATGACACGCACACACGCGCACACACACAAAACGCATACCGGTATACACATCATTTCTTTCTTTCTCTCTGCATAATTTACAATTAAGTGAACCAAAATGAGCAGCTAAGTCGCGTATAGGAAAATTTTTGACAAAATCCACTGGTCTGTCAGCCCATTTCCTGTGAGAAATACGTACACCCCTTGACCCCTATGTCGGCAGTGGCTCAGGGGTAGAGTGCCTGGATGGAAACCGCAAGGTTGCCAGTTCAAACCAAGGCTCCCCCAGAGTCGAAGTGTCCTTGAGCAAGACACTGAACTCCTAATTGCTCCTGATGTGCTAGTTGGTGCCTTGCATGGTTTCCACTGCCATCGGTGTATGAATGTGTGTGTGGTGAATGGGTGAATGTAATGCACAATCTATGTAAAGCACCTTGGATAAAGGTGCTATATAAATGCACCATTTACCATCACCATACGCACGCACGCGCACACACAGGCAGGCTACATCTTAAAGGTGCTCTCTATTATCTCATCCTGCACCAGGTCACCATGGCAAAAGAACAAAGAGTTTGAAGACTGTCCGTCCACAACATATTTTTTGATGCGTGCGAGCCCTGTAGCCTATGTCTAATGTGTGTGTGTGTGCACTGACTTGGATATATAATTGCTACGCTAGCGCATAGTCAGTCCTCCTCTGTCTTCATTTCCTCTTTGTTTCTCCCTCTTTGTATTTGGTCTTTTACATTCAAAATTCTTCTGTCGCTCTCACAGTACAGACAACATGAAACGATGGCAAGTCAGAGTACCAAACAGTGCAACAGCTTTATTTAACGTGATAAGCAGAATGTGCTACAAAGGCTCTCTCTCCGTTCTCAATTATGTTCACCCCTTTATGTACATACCCAGAAAAACTCTACTGTTACAATATAGTAGTGTAGTCATATCTGCATATTGAAGGCCAGCCATTCAAACCGAACATGCACAGATGTCATGTTTGCAGTGCGGTTCTCAAAGTGAGGTCCGGGCGATCTGGGTTTTCAGGGGGTCACCAGCAAAATTGGTTAATATAGGCTAGCATCAGATTTAAAACAAATCTGGACAAATATTTGAAAAATGTGTGAATATGTATGAAACATTTTAACAATGCAATTCTTGTATGGGGGTCCCTGGCACAAATTATTTCCAAATGGGGGTCCGTGGCCAAATACATATTGATTTGGGGGGTGCTTGACATGGAAACGTTTGAGAAGCTCTGCTTTAAATGGGCCAGTAAGACACAGGTCCACCTGGCAAACTCTGCCAAAGGCAGGAGGCAGTAATTCATTGGCAGGTAGGAATGCAGTAGATGTTTCATCTCTGTGTTGTTAGTTGGTTAAAGAACAAGAAAGAGCTTTGCACAGAACTCGGTCTACTTTGGAGTTTGGAGTCATGCAGAGGGATAGCATTCACATTGTATTATCATTACGGCACAGGCTGCCATGGTGAGACATTATTTGTCTGTGTGACTCTTTACTTTGCTGTTGATTACAATGAGACATTTAATTGTATAGTAAACTATGGTCCAGAGGTCATGTCTGTCTGTCTGTCTGTCTCTCCCCTTGCGTCCCTTTCACCATTCCTCTCCCTATGTTTATCTCACCATGTCTCCTCCTGCTGTAGGTGACAGTGTTTGTCTACACTGACCTGCTTCTGGTGACCAGAGAAGACGAGCCAGGCAGATGCAACGTCCTCCAGAGCCCGCTGTACCTTCAGCAGCTGCGACTTCAAGATGGTATGTGTAAACATTGGACTCATTTTGCTTTCACATCAATCTGGGTAAAAAAAAAGAAACAGGAACTCTGTTGGGCTCCTCGCCTTTCTTAGTCCTCTTCCTTCCGGGTGCTTCTGTGTTTATTCCTACTAACAACAACACTGCATGTTTAGCCCATTCTGACCTGAGATCAGATTCATACGAGGTTTCCGCCGGACAACACACTGGTCTGATTAACCCATTCTGACCTGAGATCAGATTCTAAAAATGTCAGTCGTTCTTCGATTCTTCAAAAATAGCAGACCTACAAGCTCGTATCGCGCCACTCGGTGGCGCGATATGAGCTTGTAGATCTGCTATTTTTAAATAGCTAAAGCATAACATGATGCTGACACCAAAATGGGTGCCCGTTCAGAATGGGTTAGGGCAGTGTGGTGCTGATGAGAGATTACCTTCTTTGTGTCAAGGACCCCCAAATTAATAGGTATTTGGAAATTTGAAAATATACAACCTCCAAAAAACAAGATTTTAGTTGTTTAAAGAAATCATGCATATCACTAGCTAGGGCTCCTTGAAATGATAACATTTGAGAATCACAGCGTTATAATAACATACTTGCTGCATGCATCACATATAGAGAAAAGGACACATTATCTGAGAGACTTTTACTTTGTTGAAACATCACCACCAATAGCGACTTTGGATCAACCGCCAAATGTTGCAATGCTCAAATTATAGTTTGATCTGCTCTATCTGGTTTTATTATAGTTTGATCTGCTCTATCTGGTTTTATTGCGGGTACTTATATTTATATTTGAAATGGCAGATGTACCCTGTCAAGTATTACATAATGACTTCACTCTTAAACAGTTGAATAAAAAGGAAATCCACTGTTGAACACTACCAAAACCCAGTACGGGGAAATAAGCTTATCGTTGCTGTCCGCCAGAAACCTCTTCATTTCAACCTTTTATGGTTTTTCATAAATTAATGAACGCCCTACTTCATCATACAAGTGTGTTGCACAAAAGTATAATGAAAATAGCAGATCTACAAGCTCACAACGCGTCGCAGTGCGAAACATTTTTAAAACACCGGTACTAATACAAAGGAACTGTTTTGAAATACGCGGTTTCCACCGTGACAGCGATGTTATATTATGACAATGGTATAGTCCTGTTCCACTTAGAGCTAATCCAGTGAATATTCAGCTGGAAGCCGAGCCAGATTCTCTCATTCTTCTTCATTGGCCCTGGTGTAAACAGTCATCTCCTCTGCCAGGGCAATGAATAGCTTCAGCTTGGCCATCAGGGCAAGACAAAGTCCAGGCCAATCCAATAAATATGAATGAGTGTGTTTGGAATGGTGGAGAGGTGCCAGGCCAGGCCTGGCTGTATGGATGCATCCAGTGGTGAAGGCTAATCTACTAAAATACAGTGGTTCTCACCCTGTGGGGCCCACAGGGTGAGAACCACTGTCGTGAGGATATGGCAAGTGGGCCCCCAAATAATTGGCAAAACATTTTAACATGATTTTATATTCAATAACACGATTTTATATTCAATAAATATTAATACAAAAAAATAAGTCAAAAACATATTCTGAAAATGCACGTGGGCCGTGGCACACATATCAGACCCCTTAACACGTCAATCAGATGGATGGGCCGTGAATGTTTTTTAGATTATTAACCCTTTTTGGGGCGGGTCTGCTATTTTTGAACAATCGAAGAACGACTGACACAGAATCTTTTTCAGAAAACTGTCTGATCTCAGGTCAAAATGGGTTAAAGTGTTCCAGTATGGATCCAATGTGTGGTTATTATTTAGTCTCATGCTCTTATTAATTATTAACTTTTCATTGGTTCAATGTTATAAAACCCAAAGTTACAGTAAGCACTTTCACGGTCATTTCAGAATTGCTTCTAAAATAGCAAAAATAGCAGATTTGTCAGATTTTGATGACAAAAATGAGTTACTCTCGCAAAACAAAACAAAACGGTTTCTCTGGCTAGCTATACTGTAGCAATGTCAAACTGACAAACTGACGGATTAAATGCCAGTAGTGTTATACTGTATTTTTATGCAGTGCTTGTTATGGATACGCCATTCATTGGCATGATGAATGTAGAATAAAATAAACAGTCCTGTGTAATTATTTGTAGAGATGACTAACAAGTAACAGCAGTGTGAATTGTGGCCAGAGATTGTACAGATGAACAAACCTAAGTGGACTGGTCTCACCTGTCTTAAGCAGTGGTTGTGGTTCTCAAACTTTTTAATCTTACGGATAACTCATGATGAGAGTGTTCCATTTGTACACTGTCAGTACACTCAGAGTTAAGGCCAATATCATTTTGCCCCTTCCGACAACCACATTGTTCTTCGGAAAGGGAGGTGATATGACTACAAATTGACATAATTCTGAACAAGAGGGGGTCAGTGGGGTTTCGCGGCCAAATAAATATCAACTTGGGGGTCCTTGGCGCACGTGAGTTAGAGGTCCCATTTTGTCATCCCCTCCCCTCCGCCTGACCCAGTGCTGGGGAAAATTGACCTGGTTGAGTGGTTGCTCCCCTCCCCCTGTCCTGGTGTCCTGTATGCACATCAGTGGAAGACAACTCATAGTCGCTTATCCATTGAGATGATGTGGTGGACCATATGGTCAGCATTTCTATACCATAATGAGCCACATTTTCATTACAAAATGAAATGGAGCAGCCATTAAACATAATACATTAATAATGATTACATTTTATGAATGAACTCAGTGCTACAAATAGTTATTATTCTTTCACGCAATAGTATAGTTGATGTATCAGTAGGTAAGCCTACTTAAAATCACTGTTGAATAGGAGATATTGAATGACCTATCCCTAATACATTCTTGATAAAAGTGATTTCAAGCTCACAATGCCCTCCAGTGGTGTAATACTATATTGCAAACAGAAAAAGTGGTAATATGGTTATCCGAGTCTACAAATGAGTCTAAAAATAAATGGGTGCTATTAATTTGAGAAAGGAAGACATTAAAATGGCCGTGGTGCAGCAGTGACCATTGTACATGACACAGCAAGAAAAGCACTGATCCTTCACCACAAAACCATAACAACCCGTCAGCTATAAGGGTCAGGGGGGGTGTCACTTACTCCTCTATTGTCCTCATGCACACAAAGCCGCCATTGTACAACAAAGTATATTGCAGGGTTAAGTGATCAATCAGATTAATCAATTAAGTTGATTATAAAAAAATATATATATTATAATTTTCTGTGAACTTTTAGATATATATTTTTTCTTCGCTGAAGAGATTTGATGTAGAGAGGAAAAGGGAGGGGACCAAGTATAGATCCTTGCTGTGAAGTGAGGGCGCTCTTATCATACATCATCTTATTCCGGCCAATCACAATTTGCGTCCTCACCTTCGTCTTAAATGTTTGTGTTACACAATGTTTGTGTTTACACAAACACTCTAAGCTGGCCATTCATTGTCAATGGCATTCAATGTTTGTGTTTGCACAAACCCTCAAAGCTGGACGTAGGAGGGGCTAGAGGCCCTCAAAAACAATATAACTACCGGTAGTCTATCTGCAGTGGTTGGAAACGGTCTCCCTAATGTTTGAGAAATGCAGACATCATGGTGTCTGGTATGTTCACCTAGGCTACTGGTTGACAAGTAGTACTGTCTCAAGCTCATAAGAGCAACATGACAAGCAGTGATTTATCTTGAGTTGACTGAGTGATAGAAATGTACGGTCTCTCACGATGTCAAGAATACATTAACAGTAATATTTTGTCTCTGTGCGTGTGTGTGTGGGGGGGGGGGGGAGAGACATAGAGAGATAGGAGAAGGACATTATGTCTCCACCCTGTTGCCTGTCATTGTTATTTTGCTATGGCAGCGCCTGTCAGGAAAGAGGCAACGGGGAATTGTGTTTGTCTCAGTCTCTTGTGTGTGTGTGTGTGTGTGTGTGTGTGTGTGTGTGTGTGTGTGTGTGTGTGTGTGTGTGTGTGTGTGTGTGTGTGTGTGTGTGTGTGTGTGTGTGTGTGTGTGTGCGCGTGTTCGCACTCGTGTACGCATGCGAGAGAGTTAATTTGAGTGTCCTAGATGGAAACAAGCTTTGTGTGCAAGTGTGTGCATGCATGGGTGTGTGTAACAATATGTCCTTCTGTGGCCTCTCACCCCTAATAGATACTGGGGTGTGGAGCGTTGGACACACAGACACACAGACACACACACACACACACACACACACGCGTGCGCGCACACACACACATTCTCACACACACACACACACACACACAGAAATGGATGCATTTTATATCATGCTTGATTTGATTGATTATTGCAGTGGCCCTCAAACGTTTATATTCCAGGGACCGCCATAACTTTCAGAGTTACAGACCTGTACGGGTCCATTTCCTTTTGGAACCCCCTCTTGATACAAATTTTATTTAGATCTTTAATATCTCAATATAATGCTGGTGTCAGGTTAAATGAACCAGATACTAAGTAAAAACAGATTGATGTTGAATTTACGTATTCCATTTTGAAAGGGTACTGTATATACTGTAGAATAAAATGTGATCTTTGAATTATTATTATCAGAAGTCAGTCACTTTTATTTTTACTGTAGCGCTCCAGCATTTAGAAGGATAAACAGTGACCTCTGCTGTTGACTGTAGGAAGTGAAGCAAATATTCCACAGTAGTGATACAGCAGTACATATTGTATGTATATATAACCAAGATTATCAATGATGACCATATCAAATGATTAATCATATTTTTTATCATCGGTTAAAAGAGTAGTTCACCCAAAAAACTATTTATTTTCTATCAATTACACACCCCATGAAGCCTTGAATTCATGAAAATTATTACTATTTTTTTTTTTTGCAATATCTTTTTGCCAATAATTTGATGACCGGCGGAGTCTCCAGCAGGTCAAATGAGTCTCCACTGGAGCCGGTTATTAAATTATTGGCTCAAAGGATGACTTCACCACTTTTGGAACCTATATCTTCCACTGACATCATCGATGGGGAATCCAAGCTAATAGAAACGGCAGGCTTTCGATTGCTGAAGAGTTACAATTCTATAATGGAAGCCATCATTCTCCGCTAAATATTTTTGTAAAAATCTGCCTAACGATGATTTCACTGGTACTAGGTAGACGGGTTTCTGAACTGCCCACAGCTCTCCTGGGGTGCATGTGGTTTGTTGAACTCCCTCTGGTGTTGTTGTGAGTGTGGACGTTCTATGGTTATGTCTGAGTCATAGTGACGGGGTGGTCCGCTGGTCTGCCTACATTAGCCAATTTTAATGTAGGATAGGACTGTGTTTCTCAACCCATGTGTTACTTTAAGGATTTTTAAGACCTTTTTAATGCCTAAAAAAATCACACCCGTGTGAAGTTAGGGGCACCCTTATCATCATAAGTCATAATGCATCATCTTATTATGGCCAATCACAATTTGCGTCCTCAAAAATATGAATAAAAAGATTACTGCATCAAAAGTGAAAACTGGCTGAACCTTGGCCAGCTTGCAGATCTGCTATCTATTTATGCCTCAACTCCTAAAATTCCAAGTGCTTATCAGGGTGGGGGGATCCCTAATTACGATTATTTTTAACGCGGTTACAGCCTGGTTACTTCTCTTAATGGGGATTGGGTGAAACCTTACCCAAATATATAGTGATCACTAAACAAGTCTGAGATGCACATGGAAGCCACACCGTAATGAGAGCCCGTAATAAGGTTTATTCCTTAATACCCCTGAGACTTGAGCCTCGTTTATACTTATACAACATATTCATTGGGCCTTAATGGCAGTAGAGTTTACACGAGAATGATGCAGCTACTCTTTGAGTGTGCTTTGTTATGTCATCAATAACAGTTAAGGCAGAAAAGATCTTTATCAGTCCCCCGTGGCAGTCATTTTCTCCTCACCTCCATCGACGGAGAGAGAGAACGCGAACGGAGATAGAGAGGAAGAAACGGAGGCATGCATGGAAGCAATGAGTGGCGGCGTCTCCTTGTCTTTCTGGAGCACGCTTAATCATTTTAAATCTCACCCCAGAGCCATGGTGTTTGTCTGCCTGCTCTAGAGAATGAGACAGTGTTGGATGGTCATGAGGCTGCACACGCGCACGCGTACACACACGTGCACGTACGTCCACCCACCTATCTGCTGTCGATAGATAGATTGATTGATAGACCATTATTGATCCTGCGGGGAGGGGGGGGGGTGGAAATCCGTCGCCAAGACAATCAGTCGTCGTGTGTGTGTGTGTGTGTGTGTTGTCTTTTGCCTTCAGCCTGTTGACACCTGGGAGTGACACAGGGCACAGTGTGAGAGCGGGGTGACATTGATGGACATTGGGTCCTCAGATTAAACCCGTTCATCATGACCTCTCACAGACGCGTCTCTCACTGACGACCGCTTCAGGGAATTGCTTATAGACCCGTATAGAGGCTGACCTCTGGCCAGGGTTTTCCTCTCGTTGCCGTCGAGCTTAAACCTTGTATGTCCAAAACCGTAAATACATTTAAAATAGTGAACATAGTCGATCTAGCCCACTGTTTCCCAAACACTGGGCCAGGACCCGTCTTTGGGGAGGGAAATTGGGGGGGAAATACTTTGAAGAAGTAGTGAAAATAGCAGATCTAAAAGTAAAAGCTCTCTACGTTGCATCGTGGCATGTTGTGAGCTTGTAGATCGGTTATTCTCACTAGTTCATTGAGACACTTCAGCTCAGATTGATCATAGACCATTTCTTGCAAAAGCTTTTGCATGTGAGTATGGTGGTGTGGCTCTGCTCATGTGATATCAGATGATCTTTGCACCGAGACACGGGTCTGATATCAACAACCCCCCTGAGCAGAGCCAAAATACAATAATGCATGAACAACAATACACTGTAAAGACACATCAATACATGGTCAACATGAACTACACAATCGCAACAATACGATGATAACCCATGACCTCTGGACTAAGGATTGCAGGGAGGAGGCCGGGGAGGAGGAGGGAAATTTCCACTCGAACGCCGTACGAGCTGCTTTGACAGCTCAGCATGAAGAATGAGAGAGAGCTGAGACTGCTTAAGAAGGCCGCCTGAAATGCACTGTGGGTATGAGGGCGTGAATGAGATAGCTTGTGGCGAATGAGTGAGAAGAGAGATTGCTTAGAGAGGCAGCAGATTTAAAGAGGCAGTATGGATCACTAGGGAGAATGAATGGGGGGGGGGGGGAACCGTGAACAACATATAAATTATAAACCATCTGCCTTCCGTGCCGCAATGAACTAACGCTACGCTTGAATTGGGTGATCTTGGGTCGCAGGGAAACTTCTCTTTTGGGAACCACTGATCTAGTCTACAAAGCTTGTAGATCGAGGGATCTGCAAATGTGTTTGTGTGACAGCAACAACCTGTTAACATGAAGCTGGTAAAATCACAACTGGGAAAACGGGAAGCATTTTGTAAGAAAACCTTGGCTTTGTTGAAAGCGAAGGATATACCAAAGTGAAATCCTCAAGGTTCTTTTAAGCTGAAATCTGTACGTTTCATGATCCTACCTGGGATTTGAACCCGGGTCTCCCGTGTGGGAAACCACATTTTTACTGCTCTGGCTAGATCTGCTTGGAGATATTGAGATGATCAGCTTCAGGCAGTACTACAGGTACTTGTCCACCGGTAGCCAAGTGTCCTACCTGACAAGGAATTAACAATGCAACTTACTGGAGCTTAAGCGCCAGCCTGCCAGGGCCCGCAGCTTGCAGGGCCCTGTGTGAGACTATTTCAAATAGGTACATTTGTCCGTCAAAACAGTATTCAATATTCATGGGTCACCGATTTGAATGTAATGCAACACAGGAACCCCAGCTAGTGTTTTTGGTCGTCCAACAGTTTCTTAACCAATCGGTGGGAGGAGACTCGAAAATAGCAGACCCAGGGTCAGGGAGCAGCCTTATAACTCGGAGCAGCGGCGGGCTGCCCGCCGCGCGCACCACCTGCGTGTAGTAACCGGATGTGAGCCCTCCTCTTCCAGTGATGCGCCTTTGTTTTCATTCCTCCTAGAAACAAACTCTGCACGCATAACGGGAGTTTCTGACAAATTATTTAATGATGTACACAGCCATCTGATTTATTGACTGTTTTTGGGTGATTCATGCACTAATGCCAATATATGTGTCTCTGTCTTTCAGATTACGCTGAACAACTGAGATTTTATCTCATTCACATGACAGAGGTAAGACGCACTGTGTGTGTGTGTGTGTGTGTGTGTGTGTGTGTGTGTGTGTGTGTGTGTGTGTGTGTGTGTGTGTGTGTGTGTGTGTGTGTGTGTGTGTGTGTGTGTGTGTGTGTGTGTGTGTGTGTGTGTGTGTGTGTGTGTGTGTGTGTGTGTGTGTGTGTGTGTGTACGCGCCTGTGCATGTGACTTCATGCATTTAAGTCAGCACAGATTGATTTCACTGAATGGGTGTGTATCTTAGAGAGAGAGAGAGGGAGGGGGGTTCTAATGTGTGTTCATTTTGTGTGTGTGAGCCAGAGGGGTCATTGTCTCTGGTGGAAATCACATTACAGGGCAGACACTCAGACTAGCAGAAAGCCGTAATGAAAATGTTCTTCTCTGTCTTTTGCTTTTCTCTGCCTCAGTCTTGTCTCTTGGTCCGTATCGTTGGACGTCATGCTTCTTTAACATACACACATTGCATATTCACATCCTTATGTATTATGCATGAAGATAAGAACATTTCCTTAGGGGTAACAATCAATTTAATCGCATGAAAGAAAGTAGCCAAATGCAGATAAAATGCACAGCTCTTCTGTTGAAGAAGTGAGAAGAACAACAGTAAAACGTTCCATTATTGTGTAGACCGACGCATAGCTTGCAGATCTGCTATTTTTGTTGTGTTAAACTCAAACCCATTTTCCTCCTGCATACCTACAGTAGTCTCTCTTTTGGGACAACCTCCATTGTTTTACTGTATCATGTTTTGTCCACTTTATTGTGAAGTGTTGAATGTATTATTTACAACCTCACATCATCTCTCTTTGACCTTGTGAAACTCTAAAAAGTTAATCACCTCACTCCTTCATCATCAACAACGTTGAACAACTCCACTTGAGAGCACCTGTGTATATATATATGTAATTTCCTTTCATACCAATATTATTCTGGCAAATGTGCTGCCTATAACCTCATTAGCAGCTTATGAATCTTTAAAAGGACCTTTTTGTCCTGAGAAAGCCCAGGTGAAATGAGCCTGGAGAGAGGCGGAGGGAAAGGGCTCCAATATATTCAGTGTCCAATTAAAATAGGCCTAGTTATAAATGGCAACACTTAGGTGGGGCTGAGTTGTGGAGATTGTGTGTTCAGGGGCAGGGATGGATTGAGGTTTCTGAAAAGTGGAACTCAGTGGCTAGCTACGTCGTCAAACTGGGTGGGACTACTCTGCTCTATAAAGTTGTTTGGAGCAGAGAACCAGTGGTGAAAAGTAACTAAGTACGTGTACTCAAGACAAGTACTGTACGTAAGTAAACCCATTGGTTGCCGTTTCGTGGTTGGACAAAAATCCTTTCTCTCCATCTACTACCATTGAAATAACGTGTTTTTCAGTTGCTTCGTATTGATATTCTGTGCATTCAAGTCTTATTTTAAACTTGGTGTCAGTAAAAAGGAACATCACAGGTGCAGCATGGTGACTGGGCATATCATATTTGTTTTTAGTTTTTTCCAAAAATTATGTTTTAGAAAATTCAACATAAACAAGGCGGAACCAGGGCGGAACAATCCAGAAAGAGGTACATTTTGAATTCTGGACTTTTACTTACAACAGAATATGTCTAGTATTGCAGTATTGATACCTTTTCCAGCACTGGTAGTGTGTAGTCGAGAGCAATGACATCTGTGACCCCAGCTCTACTCCCTCCTCATAAAAGTTATTGGTCCGACTGCCCGCCTCTTACCTTCACATATGCACGAGATGAACTATCATCCATCATAGCAGAGACACCTGTCAGTGCTTTAGGTCATTCCACTCCCGAGGGAGCAGACCACCACAACCCCTGACATATTCTTAGACCATCTAAAGGTTACTTTGGGGGGTCTGTCTCAGGAGGTAGAGCAGGTTGTCCAACAATCCGTCTGTCAGTGGATGGAATCCCGGCTCCTCCTGTCCACATGTCGCAGTGTCCATGAGCAAGACACTGAACCCCACGTAAAAAGTAACAATACCACAATGCAAGAAAATAACCTGTTACAAGTAAAAGCCTGTGTTCAAAGATCTGACTTGAGTGAAAATTGAAAAGTACTGCCATCACATTAAATGTACAGTCGCCTAATGCCTACCGAAGTAAAAGTACTTACAAGTGACTTGTACTGTAACTAAACCTTAACGAATGTGTTAGTGGAGTAAAAAACTATATTTGCCTCTGAGGTGTAGTGTAGTGTAGTGGAGTTAAAGTACCTCAATATCAGAGTAAATGTACTTAGTTATCCTGTCCATACAGCCACTGCTCTTTAGCTTCTTCTCCTACCCTTTCCAATCCCATCTTCTGTCATTATATATTTATATTCTCTTTCTCCTCTACAATCCCCTCTAATAATCTATTGACAATGTGTACCGGACCTTAAATTATTCACATTGATCTCTGGCTAAGCACGTAGCCACTGAATATCTGAGTGTCCATGTATGTTTCACAGATGACACCTGATGTGTAGGTCGGTTGAGATGGAGGCATAAACCTTGTACTGTATGTCCATTTGTTTTCAGAAGTGGATGGCATTAAACCATCAAAACCGGTAACGCATTCTGTGTCATTTTAGATTTTAGCGTTGGCAATTAAAAAATAGCAGACCGACAAGCTCACAGCTTGAACAGTACATCTGCTAGTTTGAATCATTTTTGAAAGATCGTGAAAGTGTTAACTCTGCTGGGATACCTGGCACAAAATGTTTTATTTTATTTTTTTAGATTACAATTTGGGAGTCATTGGCACGAAAACGTTTGAGGACTAATGATTTAGAAGGCATTTGTAGAATCGGCCTCAGGTCACACAAGGTTTCCTCCCGACAACTATGATATCTCTGGTTCCATGTGTGCACTCTTGGAGATATAATGATATATAGACCCGTACGGGTCCATTTGGACCCCCTGCTGGTCCCCGAACCAGACGTGTGCTTTAAACTTGCGTTTTCACTGCCTGCCTCTGTCTTTGTGTAAGAGCACACACACATACACAGTACACAGTACACACACATGTGCACACATGCACGCACAAACGCATACATACTGTAGGAGTACATGCACAAGTGCACAACCACATACACCTTGTTCTTCTCAAATATCCACTTCACAGACACAAGTAGAGAGAGAGAGAGGTTAGAGCAGTATTATTATGATTTCTCCCCTTCCTCTTGGCGGCAGGTGGTACAAGCTACTTGAGAAGGGTGTGATGTTCAGTTCACAAGCTACTGTGCTCCTAGAGGAGAAGGGCTGGGCAATTAACCCAAAATATATCAAAAACCATATTTAGAACCAATAACCGACTTTTTCTTTCTTTATTATGCCAACGAATCTACGCGACAATTTTTGATTAATCTGATTAGCCACAAAATCCTGTATTGTAGCCTACTTTGTTGTATTCAAAGATTTGTGCCGCATTTTCACGATTTTTCAAAGATAGCAGACCTACAAGGTCATAGCGCGCCACTCGGTGGCGCACTATGAGCTTGTAGATCTGCTATTTTTCAATAGCTAAAGTATAACATAATGCTTAGTTAACTTAAAACACCAAAAGGGGTTCCCGCCCAGTACCAGATCACAACGCGATACAACACGTGAGCTTTTAGGTTTTTGCTGTGCTTGAAGTAGAGAAAGACATTTAATTGTGAACATTGTCAACTATATTTGTTTAGTTTGAGTTTAGTTGGATTTTTCAGGTACTATAAGCAAAGCTTACCCTGTGTAGTGTTGGGGTCTTTTGAGCTGTTTATTTATACATTTGATAGTTCATCCCCTCCCCTTGGCACTGTCAAGTGAAGAAAGAATGTACGTGCACATTTTCTAGGTTTTATTTAAACCAAAGTTCCAGGCTGTTGTTCATTCCATTCCTTCCATCCGGTGCCCAGGTCCCTCAACCAGAGCTCTGTAATACCCTGTCTGCTCTTATACTCTCCTCTTCGCTGGAGGACAGTTTATTTTAGCAATTTTAGCTCGAAAGGGACCAAGTCTGACCCACATGTGAGAGAGAGAAAGGGGTGTTTGGAAAGTCAAGTGTGCGTGGGGTGTGAGAGAGGCTGAGCAACGGAAGCAATCGCAGCACGGCTAAATAAAACGTAGATGCCAAAGGAAAGGAACACAACCAGTGATATTTATTGCTTTTCGTCCACTTGGAGCGTCAACGTTATGGGGAACTTAGCAGACCGGGCCAGGCCTAAGCGGAGGTTTGTGGGAGGGTCAAATTCTCTTCAGAAGTGCCTGCTCTCTGACTATGGAGATGTGAGTGTCACTGATGAACTGACTACTCTCTCTGAATGTTCTGTGGCTCAAGTGTTATATGTACAGTATATTGTCAGTGGTGGAACGTATACTATACTTTTGATTAATGTGCTTATGTACAATTTGAGGTACTTTTACCTTTACTTGAGTGTTTAAAATGTTCAATCCTTTTTACTTCTACTAGTACATCTCAGAGGAAACTCAACTATTGTACTTTTTACTCCACTACAATAATTTGGCATCTTTAATTATCGTATTTTTGATTGTTAATTCCAAACATATACTAACCATGTTTTACTATTCTATGTTATACTTGAGCTTGTAGATTGGATAACACTTTAGAGTAGAAGAGTCAAATCTACAGGATTAAACACAGTTATTTTGCAATCTTATAGGAACTCAGTATTTGTTACTGTAAATTATCTACCAAGTCTAAACGTAAATATTTTAACTGTCTTGTACTGTACGTGTAAGTGAATATAGATAGAAGATTCCATTAAGCGTTTTATTCATTGACCTCTGTCTCTGCTATGCAATCTCGTCAGTGGTGTGCATTACCATCTAATTGAACAATGCAATCACCACAGATAACTAAGGAATGGTGAATAATGACCACTCACCGACGCACAGCGGTAATGATGACTAATGCTGCTTCCCAAAACTCACTGCATCCTTTTGCACATTGAAATCTCTCGTTATATTTGTTCCTCTCTCCACCGGCCAATGTTCTTAATCAATTCTACTGTTGTTCCTCAGGAAGTGATTGATCATGCTGAGTTCATAGGCGATGAGCTTAATGTCTCAATTATCTTATGTGCACTTTTTTATTTTTTGCACCATGGACAATATGATGGCAAATATAGAACTAGAAAATACTGTTCCTGAAGAAACAGTAGCTACTCAAGTAGCTTTCCACTTGATGATGATGTATTGACCCACATGACATCACAGCTCCCCAACCTCTGTCTTCCTATTGGTTGACCCACATGACGTCACAGCCCAGAGGGCAAACTGCCCCGGGAGTAATTACGTCGATAAGACCCCCGTCTACAGCGATAAGACGGGGGTCAAGCCATAAAAGAAAAAAGCTACAGTATACGCAATATGCACAATGAGCTATAGAAACATTGATGACTGAACTTGTGTATGTGTTCTAATCTCCAATGAATATATTATTTCAATCAAACTCTGGCAATATAGAGACACATAAGGTCATCCCAAAATGTCATACTATCGTCTTTCAAATTAGGCGTTTCAGCCTTTGAAGGGTTATTTCTCCACAACAGGAAAGATAAATATAGAATAATTAAACATAAAGCATTAAGTTTGAAGCTGTTCTTGGGTTTGTGATGTGTCCCCGAAATGGCACGATACTTGTTGAAAGCTGCAATCTGGTTCTGTGTTCCGGGCTAGTGTCGTTCAGTGATTGGAGAATGGAGATGCAGTTTTTTTTTTGTTAATGCTGATTGGCTGAAGGTGTTGTCTGTCTACGGTGTAGTCCCGTAACCAGAGTCCAGACTCTACTCACATGAATGGAAATGCGACTTCAAGGGGAGTGGTTAACAAGGCTTTCTTGACGTTGTCATCAAATCATATAATTGACTCATTGGGAGATCTAAAGGTCCTTTAACAAAAGACTGTGAGCTTCAGTTCTTGAGCGATTCTTATGGTAGAGGTTAGAGTGATTCTAACCTACCATAATTATTGCCGAACTTCATGGAAAACGACAGCACAGAGCTGCCAAAACTGCGAAAACTGGCGGAATCCGTACGAAAACAATAAAGGGTTGATCCCTAAATAACAATAGTGGACTCGCTACTCGAGCCCACAATAAACATTACACAATTTACAGATATAGGAGCGCAGCAGCTGCAGAGCAATGCTCCAAACTAGGTGAATTCACAGGGCTTTTGTGCAGTACTATATAATATATTATGGAGCCATGCAGAGGGACTTCTGCACACATGCCCGGAAGTATCTGGGTACTCGTCGTATGATCGTGTCCTGTGCCGGAAATACTAGATCCACAAGCTCAAACTCTACAAGTGGTTGTGAGCTTGTGGATCTGCAATTTTTGTCACAAAAATATCAGTCTAAAATCCTAAAGCCTGATTTTATGCTTTAGGATTTCATGATTGTGTCACACATGGCACACACTATATAGTCTTCTTTGCAAGCTCTTGGTACAGTACATTAAAAAGCACAGTAGTGTGTGTATTTGTTGTATGTACTGTATGATGTGCCCTTTTATACAACTGTGCTTTAGATGATTCCGCACTTTGACATTGTCCGCATGAAATAGAGCCTAGAGAATCAATCTTTCACTTCAAGTGGTGTGTGAGTGATCTGTGCCCAGGGGCCTATTGTCAGTGAAACTAGCTTATTTATGGTAGCCATCCATAACGCTGTCCTGGCAGGTCAGGAGGACCGGGCTTCCAGGGCCCTGATTGAACCGAGATCTACTTCCCTCTCCCCTCTGGGTTATAAGTTGCAGAACTTATGAGTGTGCTTTGCCTTCACACTGCTTTAATATGCTGGCTGTGGACTGTATTGACAGTAGCTATATGCGTCTAAATGTATAAGCACTTAAAGTAAAGACGCCCCTCTCAGCGAGATGATTGCATTTAGATCTACAGATCCCTACGACTTTCACAGCTGTGAGGCTAGACATGCAGCATACTGGAGCTAAAGGTAATCTACTAATCAACAAATTTAAATTGACTTTGCACACTGTGACCACACTGATCAGTTGTGTGTAAGCACTGTACCTCATCGTACGACAGATTATAGCGAAAATATCCCATCTATAAGCTTGTACACTATAAGCAATTGATATTTGTGATTTAAAATGTTACCCTTCCATATAGTATTAGCGACTCACCCGTTTGAAGAGTCAGTCATCATAACGACAAGGAAACCCTGTTTTATTGCTGCAACAGCTTGCAAATATGACACGGACAGACCATCTGAAACGCCTCGATGCTTCCATCAGTCATGGGGTAAATACAGTATACTATAGGCAATTTAAACAAATACACATGAATCCCCAATTATTACACTATAAAATTACAATAGCAACTTAATATGGCTTTGCGCTCCAGGGAATATTGGTGCATATTAGGAAAACTCTCCAGTCCCTACTCACTAATAGCCTGGAGCGCCACAAATAAATCGGGCGAAATGTTTTATGTGGCACAAACGGCCCCGGAGTAGATAAACCAGGCAGTGGTTAAATCAGACTTGGAGTCACCCGTCTCTCTTGATAAAGTGCCAGATTTTAGATGCAGATCTCTGGTATGACTTAATTAGTTTAAGATGACTGAAGGTGCACTCCGCCTGTGCACTGCTAATGGGAATAGTGAACGCGTTGTCAGCTTGTAGATCTTGATTTGATAAATTATTTAATACGCTAAATCTGTCACTAGTCACTATTAACTAAAGTGGTCAAAAAATGTTGTGGAGTGAAAAGTAAAAATTTTGCCTTTGAGATGTAATGTAAAAAATAAAGTAAAAAATACCTTAAGATTGTACGGAAGAAAGTACAGTACTTGTCCAGGGACCCTCAGGGTTCCTTTATATTGTTCCAAATGGCAGTTATACAGTTACAGGTCTTTAACTCTGAGAGTGCACAAATGGAGCCAAATGGATTCCATTTGTGCACTTTCAGAGTTATGGGGGTCCTTGATCAGTCCTTGATCAGTTGGAGAACCACTGATACAGGTTAAAGCAATGGTTCTCAAAGTGGATCCATGGGGTGCTGTGGAATACTTTTATAATATTTGGAATATATCAGTATCTCTTCAGTTTAACCACTTAAACTCCCCAGAATAGGGATGCTGGGGTTCAGGTGGTTAAATATCCGTATGAAGTTATTTTCAATCTGTCGTAATGGAAACTACTATTCTCTCAGGTTTTTCTACTGTATCTTGGTGGTGGAAGATTTACATATTTAAGGTTCTATAAAGTAACAATGTAATTCAGGGGTGCCATGGATGAAAAACGTGATTTACGGGGGTGACCTGAGACGGAGACGTTTGAGAACCACTGGGTTAAAGCAATGGGCAGACTTGTGGAACAGTGTGTTGCTTCAGCAGACATCCAGGACCTGTCATGTGCTTCTCATCCCCCCCAGTGACTGTAGGAAGACCCTGGGGGTCAGGGGATCCACTTATAGTACGTCTCTTCTCTTCATGGAAGACTGGTCTGCAGGCAAGCCACCGAGTAGGAGCTGTTGGCTGAGCACCAGACCAAATAAACCAGAAATAGATGAAAGACTGTGGGAAAGTAATCGAAATGAGAAGATGTTTTTGTCTTGTAGAATTACTTGGCGGGCAAAAGCTTCTGCTACATATAATTCGTTTATAATGCCAATATGTTTTGCCACCACGATTTGATGTCATTTCTGAATACTATTTCAAATACAGTACATCATAAACTTTCATTTAATTGTTGTAATGTGGTGTGATGAAAACTAGATAGATAGATTAACCTATAACAATTCATCATAATTAATCATAATCTATTATGTTGTATTAATCTAATTAAAATAACTAAAGCTGTAGTAGAGTTAAAAGTACAATATTTGCATGTGAGATCAGATGTAGTGATAGAAGTATGAAGTATCAAAAATGGAAATACCTCACTTCATTTCAGTAGTTGCAGTAGTAAATGTACTTTTGACTTCAAGAGTCAGCCCCTTACAGTCAACTTCATTAGTCCTTGTTGACCTGTCTCTCATTTGCATGGTGTAAGCCAATTAAAATCCTGCCTCTAAAAGTGAAGGTGCTTAGAAGCGTAAGCCTGTGCTGCAGGCAAATGTCGTAGCTTACACACACACACACACACACACACACACACACATACAGTATGTGTTGTGGCTGTATTAGCCTGTTTTGTTATTAGCATTCATGATTCAAGATCCTGAGTTGTACAGTAGCTGTTCATCTTTAGCCATCTATAGATGCAGAGCATCGATGTGACATACTGTAGAGTCACAGTAGTGCAGCTACAATGTTTGAGCTTTTAACGACATCGTCTGGCAGTTTGTTTAACATAGACATGTATAGGGAATGGACATGGAAACAGCCACTGAAGCTCTCAATACCATGACATGTCTTGATGATGCTAGCACTGGATAAACTGTGAGTGTTTCACAATTAATGACACTTATTGATAGAATATAGCATGCTTACTGTACCTGCTACATACCTTCAATTTGTTTAAGCGAAGGACGAACGTGATACATGCTACTGTTCATTTTGGCATCCCTATATTGAGCATTATAGGCAAACATGGTGTGTTTTATTTTCGCCTATAATTAAACATGCTAAAATATGGATACCGGGGTTAATATAGATCCTCATACAAAAGTAGTGCATAACACTTTCTGAACATCGCAAGACACTTCCAAACAAATTAAATACAAACTAATTTAGCATTGTGTATTTTGCGCATTCTCTCTTTCAGCAGTATTACATAGCTGTTAACGTGCAAAAGTATGGCTATTTTATAATTGGTTATACGTCCCTCTGTCAGGTTTTTCAGTAGAAAGTATTTTTATTTCAGAAAGTGACGTGATTGCTTTATTTATGCTCCGTCTTGCGACAGTGTTGCGCTCTGAATATGGCCAACCTACAAGCTCAACGAATCACATCTGCGTTACGCTGAGGGCTCGCAGGTCTGCTATTTTCAGCATGCAACAATATCAGAATCAGACTCACATCACAGTTTTACAAGTCAAAAAGTGAGTGAAATTCGTTTTTTGTGCATAGTTCATTTCCCCAAGAAAGAGAAGAAGGGGGGGGGGGGGGGGGGGGTTCTAAGGAGATCATCTATTAGCCAGCTATCATACGAAGCAGTCAAGTTGAGCTGTGTACGTTGACAGCAGTTCACTGACAACTGGTCTCCCAGATGGCTCAAGGGGAGGGCTTCAACCAGGGAGCACTTTAATCAATCTGATTAAGGGGAAATGCTGTCTGTATTTTTAGCCACTCCATGGCAGACCAATGGCCATTCATTGAATTCTGTCTCATTAGCTATCATGTGTAGGCCTACTTTATCTTGTGGGTGGTGGGTGGATTTAATAAACAGAGAGGAAATCAAGGTAGTTGGTTGTAAATGCCCTGGTAGGCCAACATGATATGGCGGCTTACTCTGTGATGTAGCGTATAATTAATTAAAGGGGGTGCAAGTGATTATTATTATAATTTTGTTGTTACAATAATTGTTAAATACTGCAGCTTCTTAGCGTATTGTGATTGCTATAGTGTTTGTTCTGTAACAGGTCTGTCCCAGTCTCCACCTCTTTTATTAAAAAGAAAAGTTCTTGTCAGTATACCAATTTTATCCAATTAGGAGAGAGAACTCATACTGGACATACAGTAAAAATCACACCTGTGTGAACTGAGTGGTGCAACTCCCAAAATTGGAACTGGAAGAGTATAAAATGTTACCTGATAAATGCTCTTTGTGGCATTACCTCGCCTGATTGGGTAAAATTGGTCTCCCGACGGGAACATTTACTTGTTGGCAAGTTTACTAGTAATTTTCGCGAATCACTGCAGTTCTCAGCCCAAGGAGTGTTTTTCGTGCAAAACGAATGCTTTCAGCAGCTGTCAAAAATTCCCCTAGTGTGGTTGAATAGAAACCAATGTGGGATATGTTAGTAGACACCTTTACAAAAACATTGGTGAAGAAAATTCTTGGTAAGAAATGTATTCCCAGATTATTCTGATAATATTCCCTGACTAGTTGTGTTTATTTTTCAAGTGTTCATTTCACATTTTTAAGTTAATTTTGGCCAGCCTTATTCGTATGATAGTGTCATGTCCGCCTAGGCCCACGGTGTATATGCTGCACTGCTATTTATGGAGGGAAATAAACCCTGCATTCCTGGACTTGGACCTGGACTGTTGTTGGAGCCTTGACCATCAGCCAACATTACAGTCCCCATCACGGTTTTTGCTCCCGATCTGATTCCGATCATTTGATTTTGACACACTTATGCCATATCACAATAGTACAATATCCAAAATCACAGACAATATCCAGTCTAATATCATGATATGGATATAATATTGTTTCTAGGGATATCCCGATCACGTTTTTTTGCTCCCGATCCGATTCCGATCATTTGAAATTTTAAAATGACGTGATCGGCCCCGATTTCTGATCACGTGATCGGATCGGGACATCCCTACACTAAATGTAATGTAGTTTAGCATGAGTTGGTCCTCGTCTGTTTCACATTAGAGCTGTCAGGAGCTGAGACCCTGACCACACTGACCACCAGTGGTGGAAAGTAACTAAGTACATTTACTCGAGTACTGTAAAAAAAAGTTTGAGACTTTACTTTACAATTTTCTATATTTTTGAGGGGCGCTAGCCCCTCCTATATATACAGGTTTAAGGTTTGTTTTTAGTTCAATGTTTAGTTCAATGTTTGTTCCCTTCATTGTCAACGCCATTGACAATGAAGGGAAAATTTACGTCATCTTGTCCCTAACACAAACATTAAATGCCATTAACAATGAAGAGAATTTGTGTGTTTTGACACAGTTTGTTTTACACCACCATTACATCACCTAATCAACATGAGTTAGACTAAAGTCTAACATCTCGGATCCAAATATTGTACTTTCACTCCACACATTTTTTTGGTAGTTACTACTAGTTACTTTGTAGATTAAAATTATTATTACAAAACAATTAACCACTTCAGCCCTATATACATTTGAGGCCATTTCACTCAAAATGTGTCGCGATGCGTCGCATTGTGAGCTTGTAGATCTGCTATTTTCAAAAGATTTGTATACATTTTAAAACTTGAAACGGGACATTCTGCATAAAAAGAATACTTTTACTTTTGGTACTTTAAGTACATTTTGATGTCGATACTTTTGTACATTTTGAACTCCAGACTTTTACTAGTAGTTCTAGGTACTAGCCTACTAGGAGTATTTCCACATTGCAGTATTGATACTTTTACTTAAGTAAAACATTTAAGTATACTTTTTCCACCACACTGACCACTGAGCGGAAACGGTTTAATGTTCTGGAGCATGTCATTAACATAGACATCCTCATGGACTGCTGGCGTTCCCCCACTTAGTAGTGAGGCTTTGCTTTTAACCCTAAAACATTTCCTAGCTTTCCGACTGGGATTTGATCCAAATGTCATTTGATGTCAAATTATGTAATTTTATTAGGTTCTGTTCTGAACCGATTCTCGAATCGACTTTCGTAGATCGTAAAATGTGTCCGCTTTCAAGCTTAACCACATAAGCCTATATACACTTTGTTGTAAGGGAAACAAATCGAGATGAAAAACAAAAACACAATTGTAAATTATATTAAAGCAAGACATGCTTGAAATGGAATAGTAATATTTCTTCAATGAAATAATTGCTGGTGCCAACATTGTAAAAGCCTGGGCCGGATGTGGATGAAGCAAATCCTGTGGTTATTTAAATACTCGCCACATTGTGGCAGCGCTCCATTCTGCTTATAAACATGGCCATCATCAGCAGGACTGACGCAGCTCAGGGTTTTTAGGCCACTGAGAGGAAATAGTGAGCGAGGTCGATGTATAAATGCAACAGTAATGAACGGTGACACTTTAGTACAGTAATGGCATTATGGCAGAGTGCAGCTACACAATACAGCATGTGGTTTGGGTGGGGGTTGGGGCGGGATGACACAATTTTGGCCTGAGTGGTGAGTGCTTTTTAAAGGCCCCTTTGAGGGACGACTCCACTCGTGGCAGGAATGAATGTGTCTTCTTGACCCCGACACTAGTCCACAACGAGAAATGCAATGAGGCGTGTGTCACACGTGACGGCTGCCACCGTGTGTCAACGTACAGTAGAACATTCTGAAATGAAAGATTTAAACTACGTGGAAGCTGTAGATGGGAAAGGTATCAATATTGTGAGACAGTGAAAGTGCATGACTTATTTATCGGCTAAAATGTATATATTGTTGCGAGAAACGGGTTCTCTACTCCTCCTCTGTGCCTGTGTCACTTCTCTCCTGTCGGCAGAACGTAGCTGCATTGGACTCATGCTGCGTTCACACGATACAAAGCGACAAATATGCTGTGAATCGTTGTATCTTTGCATCTGCCCATGTGAATGCAGCAACAGCAGTACCGCAAGTCCCTGCTCCCACAACACATACAATGCACAGTATGTTGTTTAGTTGTCTGTGTAAGTTTATGTACAACTGCTAGTTTAAAACTTTTACATTTGCTACGTCTATGCTAGTGCACGCCCAGATTACAGTGCTAAAAAAAAGTGCTATCTAAGGGGCTAGGCTAGGGCAAGTGCTATGGGCCATGGTGGAGTCTAAAGAGGTGGGTTTCCAGACTACGGCGGAAGATTGGGAGTGAGGCTGCAGTTCTGACTGTGATGGGAAGTGCATTCCATAGTTTTGGAGCCAGAAGGGAGAAGAGTTTGGGACGTGTGGAGCGTCCCAACCTTTGCAGCAACCTTTGAGTTGCTACAGCCTGGTAGCAGGTGGTGAATCCAAAAGGCTTCTCTGTGGAACAGAACTTTATCACCATGCCTCTCTTCAAAGGATGTACAATCTCTATATGCCTCGGAAGCATGCAGAGCAGACGTCACGTGACGTCCTGAAATGTCTCTCCACTGGAGATTTTCCATCCCCGTTTCTGATGTTACTCTTGTGCTGAAATTCGGATCCATTTGTTGATCGTTGTTTTTCCGACAAACCTCCTCAGTCAGGATATTCCAAACTTGTGTCATCCACCACATTATATTTATCTTCTGATCCAAATGTTGGGAATGCTTTAAATCCAATTCAATTCAATCCGTGATAACTATCTGTGTCAGTGTCACAATCATTTTAACCATTTCTTTATACTTTGGCTATTCAGTGAACGTTTTAAACTCAAATCTTTGCTTCTGGGGGTCCCTGGAACAAAATATTTTGAGATGGGGGTCCGCAGCCAAATTCATACAGTATCATTTTGGTGGTCCTTGACATAAAAGTTTTGAGCACCATATTAAACAAACATAGCCGCCCACAGCAAAACACATTTCATCTCATCATCAAAAGATGATGAAATGGGAGCATTTGTGTGAGTTGACAGAAATCAATACTGATGATTTCCATCGGTAGATCCAGATGAAATGGCTGCCACAACGAGGGCAACAGAGTTCTCAATATTTGCTACTTATGAGCAGGATTAATGCAGGGACATGTGTGAAGAAATACGCGCACATTCAAGTGAGCAATTAGCCCCTGAACAATCCCTTAAAAGCCTCTTGTACTGTAGTCATGATTTTTTCTGTGAAACATGACGTCAGGCCTTTTGTACAACAAGACTAGAACGTACTAGAGCGGTGCCCATTGGAGCCTCTACAGCAGTGCCAGTTGGGCACTGGCCTACTTGTTGGAAATGCATGTCCCACCCAGATATGTCTGTGTCCCTTTTATGTCCATATATGGAGTTCTTTGTCAGGCATGCCCAAATATGGAGTCTATGCAGACGTCAGAATGATGTCAGAACAGGCCAGCTCCATATATGGACACTGCACACTGTCTAGAGGCCTTTTTGGGTCGGTTCTGGACAACCGTGGGTCCGACCGACTGGGTACTGTACTCCCTGTGGTGGGGCGAACGGTTCTCGAGTTACGTGCATTACAACAGTACACACACACACACACACACACACACACTCACACACACACACACACACACACACACACACACACACACACACACACACACACACACACACACACACACAGAGAGACAGACTGAGACGTGGTGCATTTATAGTTAGATGTAATGATAAATAATAAATGTATGAAATAAATGAATGTAGCCTACTGCATGTATGAACCCTTAATAGGTGATCACACCATGATGCAATGCGTTGTAAGCTTGTGGCTATTTTCAGTGAAGAGATTTGGTGTAGATGGACTAAAGGAGGGGGCCAAGTAATATACCCACTGGGGGGGTCGTGGTCAACAAATAGGGGTTAAGTTGTTAAAAAATGTCTATCTATTAACAGCTGTGGTGAGCTTTGTAGCATCAAAACATTACACAATGTGCAGTAGACACGACAGGATAACAGTGCTTTGCGGTGGTGTGATAATGGTTGACAAATTAATCACTTTCACTCTTGACCCTACGTTTTAACAGCGGGCGAACAGCAGCAACTCTGGGCGATAAAAATCTGTTCCTGCTGTCATTACCGTATGTTCTCGCTTTGAAGCGCATTGGTGGTATGGTTCCGCGTGGAGGCAACACATTCATTTGATTGGCTATCACTGGACGATGTCGTCCAAAATACTAAATATTTTCATGGTTTTGAATGACCACTTTTCTACTATCGCCTCTTCGCCTTCTATCGCCAGTAGTTGCCGCCGGGTCCCATAGACAAATAACACACTTCGGGAAAATGTTAAATGTCCCGTAGACTTGGCCCAGGCCGTAGCGTAACGGTCTGGGCACCGGACTGGTAATCCAGTCGCAGTGTGCCGCGGGTTCGACTCCCGGACCCGACACGGCCTTTACTGCATGTCATCCCCCCATCTCTCTCCCGTTTCCTGTCAGCCTACTGTCTGTCCCTTCAAAAATCAATAAAAGGCGTAAGCCGCAAAAAATATCTTAAAAAAAAAAAAAAAGTCCCGTAGACTTGAGTTATAACACGTTGACTGCTTTTTCCATTGACTGTCTGTACACCAAATCTCTATTTTTGGCAAATGTTCCCCCCAGAATATGGATGCTGGGATTCAAGTGGGTAAAGTGAAGGTGACTTTATACTTCATGAGATGGTTGTACCTTAAAGCCAGATGTGGAAATTATACATAATATCTTGCCTCTATAGCCTAGCACTTTACAGTAGTTGCAGTTTTAATTGATGCAAATTGTCCATGTATGCCCCATAGCTATTGATAGCTTTTCCTACATCAGCTAGTTTTAATTTGAAGCATTCTCTCGCCACCCGGCTTCAATAGACAAGTTTGGACACAGGGGAAATTCTTTCAAGACAACATTCCCTATTATGGGCATTTTTGGAGGGACAACTGTATTTCCCATGTTCCACATGATTGAAAATATATTTTCATATTTGCAAAGGGTTAAATGCATGCTGCGCGCAGTACCTTGCCATACTACCATACTGTAGGCTACATAAGGGCTCACAGATTAATATACACTAGTAGGCCTACTATTTAAAATGCAGAGTCGTTAGAGACACTTTAGAGTTTAGACTTATTAAGTTAAGGCTTATATTCTTAGTGTCTGAAATTCTATCGTAGACAACTAGAATTTCGCCACCCGCTCATCCTAGTTACGTTGCGGCGGCAATGGGAAGAAGGAAATTGCTTTTAAACCAATTATTGTGCCCTTCACATGTTGTAGCGGATGGCATGGGCTACACATGGTAGACACATGCACACCCAGGGTAAATAGTAAGTGTACTGTACTGTAGTTTATGTAACAGGGTATCTGTGATATGTTTAGGCAAGTCAGATTTAGGCAAGTCACTTTGGAAAGACATATTTAATAGTGTGAGCTTGTATATCTGTGGAAGCTGCAGTCTTGGCAAGTGTGGTCATTCTAAAGTGTTTGTCAACCACTGCTGTGAAACCACATTGGACAATACATTTTGTGGCAGGTTGAGGCCAGTGTTCTGTATGTAGTATACAGTATATGAATATGTTCAACGTCAAAAGTAGGGTTCACACAAAGTGCCCCTAAGTTCCATCGCTGCGCCAATGGGGGGTGGGGAAAACACACACACACACACACACACACACACACACACACACAGCGAGGGACGTGCGAGGCGCGCATGGACACACGCGCGCTAAATATGAAGCATATGATGATATGAGTGAGCAAGGTGATATAGATGTGCATGGCCAGATGTGAGACACACACGGCTATAATGATGCAACGTGGGAGCGCACACGACAGGATCACAGTGCGCGAGTGCACACACACACACAGCCGCTAAATATTAATGCAAGCATATGATGATGTGAGCGAGCGAGCCAGCGAGGTGAAAGGAAACTACAAACCACTAACGCACACCCACACACAACAAAAGAGCAAACTACAAAGCACCCCCACACACAAACAAACGTAAATGATTATTATAGCTGGTAATGGTAGACAGAAGGCAGGAGTAAAGTGGCGAGGAGTTGACTTACAAACCACTAACACACACCCACAAAAAGGCAAACTGCAATGCACCCCCACACACAAACTAACGTAATCCTGGTAATGGTGAAAGGACAGAAGGCAGGAGTAAAGTGTGTAGTCCACGCGTCGAGTCCAACGGAGGTGTGTAGCAGTAGCAAGCAGCTGGAGTCCTGCGGAGTTGTGCATCAAGCAGCTGTGCAGTGCAGGAGAAGTTCCCCAGAGTTTTAAGTCGGCCAGTGTTGCTTCGTGTTGGGGAAGGGTGTGTGTGTGTGTGTGTGTGTGTGTGTGTGTGTGTGTGTGTGTGTGTGTGTGTGTGTGTGTGTGTGTGTGTGTGTGTGTGTGTGTGTGTGTGTGTGTGTGAGTGTGTGAGACGTCTGGCGGTGCCAACGGATGTTGACTGTGGTGAAACAAAGCGCGTGTCACGTGGTGCTGGTGTGGTCTATGCGTGTTCTGCCTGGTGAGCACATGTGAGTGACGGAGACTTGGGGCAGTCAAGTTTTCCAGTATATATAGAGGGATGAACTACTTTAACACAGGGGTCCCTAATTTGGGCATGTCATTATTTGGCCAATCATCACACATTTTTGAGGGGCCCCTCCTATGCACAGCTTTGTGTGTTTGTACCACGGAATGTGATGATTTGATTGGCTGATTTATGATGATGTATGATGAAAAGAGCTCCCCTCATTTCACACAAGTGTGATTTTTAGAGTCCTTTATGCCCATATATGGAGATATATGATAGTATCAGTAAATGCCCTTTATATGGGCATGCATGTGGAGACTGACTGACTGACTGACTGACTGACTGACTGACTGACTGACTGACTGACTGACTGACTGACTGACGGACGACTCACTCACTCACTCTCTCATTCACCCTCCTCCCTCCCAGGAGCTACTGTATTCTGTTAAGGACTCCAAAGACTAGCAGAAAATGGAAAATAGCTATTTTGTCTTTTTATAGTCCAAGTTATGCTCCAAAATGTCTGGATGCAATATTGCATAACACTTGGGAAATGCATCTGAGGTAGAGTTGTTCGTAGTATATGCAGAAGAACAGTTTATGCCTAATCTATACTCACATAAATCACAGTTTATGCCTAATCTATACTCACATAAGTCACAAAATGTTTTACTTGAGTAAAAGTATCAATGTAACAATGTACAAAAAGTGTGGTATTCAGAATTTACTTAAGTAAAAAGTACAAAAATATGTGCATGCACAATATACTTAAAGTGCCAAAAGTAAAAGTACACAGAATGTCCCATTTCAAGTTTTCAAAATGTATACAAATCTTTTGAAAATAGCTGATCAGAGCCCAGTCTGAGGAAGATCCACCCAGCTCTTAATGTCACCCAGAGAGCCTCCATCAGCTGCAGCAGACATGGAGGGGCACAGCTGTCCCTGACAGCACTGACAATAGGACAAACTCTCACTATATCAAACAGTTTGTTGGCCATTACAACGTTTTTCCTATGTCAAAAATAAAATAAAAAACCAATCTAAAAAGTAACTAGTTTTTCTAATAATTGTCGAGTGAAAGCACAATATTTTCCTCAGAGATGTAGTGGAGTAGAAGCAAAAGTATTGGAAATTGGAAATACTTACTAAAATAAAAAACACACATTTACTTAAGTATAGTACTTGCACTGTATGTACTTTACGGTAGTTACTTTCCACCACTGCACAAGTTCAGAAATTTATTTTCTCTCTAAACCATTCGATGTTTTATAATAATAACCCAATGCTAGTATATTGAAATCAATTATTTGTCAGGTGAGGAGCCAGTGTAGAGAACGGACAACTGGAGTGGCCCTAAACAACAGTCTTCACTGCTGGCTAATGGATAACTATTTGTTGTGTGCTCAGAGTCTAGTCAATCATAGGATAATGAAATGATCAAGTGACCCCTCTGTCTTACAGTCCACTGTTCACATTCAAATCCAGAAAATGTTACCTGTAAGGGTCCTGTAAATTTCCAGAGTTAAATTAACACATAACAATTTAGCTGTGTGCAGTTCAGAAATCAAATTGGAATAATAAACATTGACTTTGAGGTCAGTGACCTCATAAACAAGCCTCATGCTTCAGATCTGAAATGTAGGTCAAGAAATTGCCTTCCCTTCAATCCCAAACTTTGAATAACAATCAATCTCAAACTGTGGATGACAATTCCAAACTGTGGATGAAAGGACCTCAGTGGTTTTTGGTTTTGTCTGTTTTATATTGACATGCTTTTGTTGTGTGACTATGAAAACAAATTGTTTTGTATGTGTTTGGAAACTTTGGATCACATTGAGTAATGTACAAATGGATGGTTCGATAGGCAATGAATCGATCCTGCAGCCATATTTGCTATACAAATCACCAGTGTGTGTACTGCACTGTACTGTATGTGGACGGACACTGTCTTGTCTTTGCTGTAGTTTGAATCAAAGTGGGAATAACAAATATGTTGTTCCTCAGTCAAACGTTTAAATGGGGAAAAAAAGCCCACGAGTTTGCAATCAGCTGATCTCCTCTAAAACAAACCTTAATTAGACTGTCCATGAGAATATTGTGCAAAACACATCACCTCTTCTTGGTGCCACTGTTCTTGTTGTAGCATTTACAGTACGATAAGATGACGTTAGCTGTCAATAATCAGTTTTAATAACTTTACACCATGCAGATGTAATTATATATACCTAAACTCTGAACTTATGGTGCATAGATTGTCTCAATTTATCATTGCAGAAAAAAGAAGCTGAACAACTGATAACCAGTAACATCACCCTTAAATTCTGCTAACCAGTGACATCACATTTGAAATACTGCTAACCAATGATATCACCCTAACCAGTGACATCACCCTTTAAGTACTGCTAAAGCCATCAACGTTGAAGTACCACTGACCAATGACCTCCCCTTCATTCTCCACTTGGCTTTCCTTCAGTAATGTTTTGAGGTCATCTAGGAAGAGGTGGTCAGATGGGAAAAGGATCTAAAGCAGAGCTGTTTCATAAATAGCTGCCACTAGGTTAGCTACTTGTATTCATGCCACTTTCAATGGGGCTATTTGGGAGGACCCCAGAAAAGCCGCCAAAAGACTGGGTAAATGAATGGTCTGTCAAAATCCGGAAGGAGATGAGAATGGTTGACAAACAGATTCGAGACATTCAGAGGGAAGAGGAGAAAGTCAAGAGATCCCTCAAAGAAGCAGCTAAAAAGGGACGGAGGGACGTGTGTGTGATTCTAGCCAAGGAGCTGATCCTGTCGAGGCGAGTTACCACCAAGCTCCATGCGTCTAAAGCCCACATGGACTCCATACAGCTCAGCATGAAGAACCAGCTTTCTCTACTGCGCGTAGCCGGGGCCCTTCAGAAGAGCGCGGCAGTCATGAAAGCCATGCAGGTCCTAGTGAAGATCCCGGAGATCCAAGCCACGATGAGGGCCCTCTCTATGGAGATGACGAAGGCCGGCATCATCGAGGAAATGATGGAGGACGCGCTTGATCGGTTGGAAGATGTGGAGGAGATGGAGGAAGAGGCGGAGGCGGAGGTCGACAAGATCCTCTATGAGATCACAGCGGGCGTCCTGGGCAAAGCGCCCAGCAAGGTCACAGACTCCCTGCCTGAAATGGAGGCTGTCGAGTCGGAAGAGGACATTGACGAGATGCAGTCTAGATTGGCGAACCTGAGGAGCTAAACTTGTCTGCCCTCAGTCAGATAACTGTTACGGGTGTATTTGGTTCCACGTGTACAGTCCAAGTCCATTTGGAACCCTCTCAAGGGACGTTGACCACTGATGTAGCATTATAAGAGGAGGATCGGCCAGCCTTCCACGAGAATGTCGAATTTGCGTCCCATTCTTATAATCCTAATTGTCAACGCCATTTTAATCAACCAGCAGTGTTTATCTACAGTGTCCTCTCTGCTTTGGTGTCATTCTTTTTTTCCTCACATAAACAATCTTGGGTTTGCTCTTTTTTCTTAGATGCCATCTTGCCATGATTATTGATTGTTTTTGCATAGGTGGCAGTGCTGCTTTACCATCACTCTAGGCAAGATATTATCCAAAGCATGGTGTGTAGGCCTACTAACCCCTGCCCATAACATATTGTACACAATGGATCTAACAGAAGACAGTTGTACGTGTTGACGTAGGTATGAGGTATTGAGTAGTAGCAAGCACAACAAGTGGTCACACCCGGCCGGGTCAAATAGGTGTGACTGCTTAAATCAGCTAATTATGCCCACCATCTCGTCAAAAGTGTACTGCCAGAATCTTGACAAAAACTGAATGGTACTTGAATCCATTTAAAACTGCTGAAAGCAAAGGATCTATACTGGTCTGTCAATACAAACATACAGGTATGCATTGCTGACTTGAACAGTTACACTATGACTTCAGTGACTCTTGGCCAAGGATTGGGTCCTCTGAAGTAACAGGGGTCTGACTCTTCTAGAAGGGACATACAGTATTGATTTGTCCTTGTCAATTGACACGCTGCTATTTGTCATGTAATCACTTTGCCAGCAGATCAAATATCTGTCTATCAACCTATACTGAGGACACCTGATCTAATTCCAATTATGTTGGCATTTTTCCTCCCACGAAAGTAAGTAGCTGTGTTTTCACTCTGCTGTCTACAGCAAGCATAGTCCAAATGACAACTGAAAATGGATAATCTCTACGGGGCAAGCCATCTAGAAGAGGATCAGTGTGTCTGTCGTCCACAGATAATCTAATAAATCACTTGATCAATCAGCGCCACATTTCTTGTGTACATTACCAGGAGGCAAGTAAATCCCTGTATATTTTCTCACACAGTTGTGAATATTTTCTTTTAACTTAACGATTGTGCTGAACTAGATTGTAACTGATGTCATGGATAATTCATATTGTAGACACGATGTGGGACATCCGGAAGTGAGGTTGTTATTAAACATTTCTGAAAATATTGTATAAAAGAAAACGGGCCATCTGTGCAAACAAATTGGACCCTTGTACTAGCAGGATGCCAGATCCATAACAACGACAAGATTTACAATATTCTCTTTTTGTACATGCTGTACTTAAATTATTTACATAAATAATGATGTGCAAAGAGCAGAGATTCTGCATGGCTGCAATTGCGTGCAACGCATCTTCCTCAGGCAGTGTTGGAGGGAAGAGCATACGGTCTAAATGCCTGGCACGCTGTGGCAGCCACCGTCTCTGCTCTCTTGTACATTATTATGTCAATAATTCAAGACTTGAGAAGATGTATTTGTCACACAACCATGCAAGTGTGTGGAGTGAAATGCCGGTGCGACATGTTCCATCACACTGTGTTAACAATGTATAGTAATACTAGTATATATAAAAAGCATAACAGAGGCCAGGGTAGGCTACTACTGCTGAGCAGCATCAACCAATTAAAATCAGGAAAGCATCTGTGTCATTTTAGATGGTTGCATATAGGCTATTAAAAAATAGCACAAGCATACAGTGCGTCATAAAGTGTGAAGTACTGATTTTAGAAGGCATTTGTAGAATCAGCCTCATGTCTTAATGGGTTAAGGAATTAAGTGAATCAATGTCATGTCATGTTTATCAAGTGTGTCAAATTGTGTACAGTGCATGGGTAAAGTGTCAAACTTTTCTACAGTAATACTGGTAAAAAAGAGAAAAAAAAGAAAATAGAAACAGGATCAATATACAATATTGAATTGGATGTGCATCTTCTCTGGGTTACCAATTCATTATAATTGCGAAAGAATATACAAAATACGAATAGGAGAATAAATTGGCTTGCAACTGGGATAATGCAGTACAAGTTCATTTACTGTATAAAGCAAGCACATTTACAATGACCGATGTCAACCACACAGTGCTAAACAGGTGAATAGAGAAGGAAGGAAGGAAAAAGAAAGAAAAGAAAGAAAAACATTAGACAACAGTAGGGCAAGGTCTTAGGGTGCCATGGACACAACGGGTTTCCACCATGACTCAAGGTCTTAGGGTGCCATGGACACAACGGGTTTCCACCATGACTCAAGGTCTTAGGGTGCCATGGGCACAACAGGGTTCCACCATGACTCAAGCCAAGTTTAGGAAAGCACTGGTCTCGGACAATTAAAACCAGTCATTCACAGGTGCAGGAATGACAACGTTTCAATGTCAATACATCTTCATCAGGTCATCATCTTCGCTTGCCAGGCTCAGAGAAAAGACATAGGTCTTTAAGAGACATTTGAAAATGTCTATGGACTGGGCAGCTCTGATGTGGAAGGCTGCCCCGCAGCTTGCGGACGGCCGCTGCAAAAGCTCAGTCACCCCTAGTTTTTAGCCTAGTAAAATCTTATAGGCACTACCAGCAGCAGCTGGTCGGTCACAATACATACTGTACATACAGTGAACTGTGAGCTATTAGATAAAAATAAATTCATAACTAGAAATGCACTCTGTCGAGGTGTCAACTTGCGCCTTGCACACAAGTAGGCCAACTTGTGCACAAGCAGAGCGTGCAAGTACTGCTACTAACTACTGTATTACAACTGCTGTTCTAAATCCTTTAGACCCGTTATTGACCTGATACCATCCTTGAAATGTACTTTAGTTACGTCACCATCAACAGCCAATAAGGGACCACCATTCTTACCCCGACATACATACATACATACATACATACATACATACTATAGCATCTGACCCAAACCAAGACATAAGAAACGGTGTATGAGTTGGCTCCAGGCCTCGGGTTTTATTGTTTCATAGGAATTTCAACAGCCTTTAGGTCAGTCGGGGTATGGGTCAACACAGATAAAGTCTTAATAATAACTCAAACAGTGTCCTTATTCTAACTCCCTCGGCGGGTCCGGGGCGGGACCGTCTCACAGTGGGAGCTTTATGAGAAGTCCCGTGCATATTCCTGTTGTGAATGAGAGAGAGAGTTATTATTTGTCAGGCTAATATTATAGAGAAATATGAGGAGGTATGCTCGGGTTCTCACTTACCGCCAGCGTTAGCCCGTGCTGCTTGATGAGAGGACAGAACAGGAGTGAGAGAGCGGCGCTTATATTTAAAGGTTTCCGGTCGGCATCTCAGCGATGACGGGTCGGGTTGACGTAGGACGTGATTGGGGAGATAACGCGTGTCGATAACCGTGCCCAGCAGTGGTTTCCGCTCTCTGCCTCCCTCTGTCTGTCTCTCTCTGCTGCGGTGGCTCTTAACTGGCTGGCGGTCCCCCAGTGAGACTCCACAATACATACATACATACATACATACAAAAAAGCCCCCCTTTTAAATACATACATACATACATGTACATACATACATACATCTAAGAAGTTTAAGCAGTTTTTAAGGACCCACTTTTAGGCCAGTGCAACAGAGCATGCTTTTGCCTTTTTTTAAACCCTACCCATTTTAACCAAATACATACATACATACACACATACCCAGCCGATCACCAAATGTACCTTAATTACGTCATCAAGAATGGTTGTCCTTATTGGCTGGTGGACAACACCGCCACACATACATACCCAGCCGATCACCGTACTTGCGCACTCTGCTTGTACAAGTAGGCCTACATATACAAAAGTCACTGAGGACAAGTGGCAATTATTACCGGTACTTGCTTTTTGATGACTAGACAAAGAGTAATCTTGGATTCAAAAACCCATTTACCATGCACGCACGCACGCACACTGGCATAACAAAGACACTCATTGCGGGCTGATCTCCTTTGGTGTTGCTTGAGGTACATGTTCACGTACAAGAATCAGGATGTGCTCATTAGCCTCATTGAAGGCACTCACTGGCCTCTCAGCAAGCTGTTTACATCCTTCTTGTGGTAGACACACACGCATGCACACGCACACACACTACACACACACACACACACACACACACACACACACACACACACACACACACGCACGTTTGTATTACTATACTTGTGAGGACATCAACATAATGGATGGGGATTTTATGAATGCATTTGTTCATTAGTTTTTGTGGCAACCCTAGCCCTATAAGTGAAAATCTTCCCTTTTGTAATCGATTTATCGACTGTAGTCTCTGTTTAACTGACCAAAAAAGCAGTTTTCGTGTGGACGAGAGTCCTAAACGTAGAGGAATAAATCACACTTGTGTGAAGTGAGGGGCGCTCTTATCGTCATACATACATCACATTCCGTGCACAGCCAATCAAATCATCTAAAATTTGGTTCATACAAACACACAAAGCTGGGCATATCTAAATGTGTGTTTAGATCAGGCATAACTCCTATGCACAATCCACCAGGGCGGTTATCACCACACTGTCTTATTTCTCAAATTCTGCTATACCTCCCAAGTATACTAATACAACCTCACACACCCTATGCACATTCTTTCTCTCATTTGTGCTCTATCTTTCCCAACCCAAAATGGGTTAATGAAAGCACTTTGGCATGAGTAGACAACTTTTCAGCCCACCCCTCTCTCTCTCCCTCTCCCTCCCTCTCTCTTTCTCTCTCTCTCTCTCTCTCTCTGTAGAAGTGTGACTGTCTCCTCAGTCTGGAGGCTTACTCTGCGGATCAGAAGCGGCGTGTCTGTCAGTGCCTGAAGGACAACATCGAGAAGCAGCTTCAGCTTCACAGGAGAGATCCCATCGCCCCGCACTTTGAGCAGGTTGGACACACACACACACACACACACACACACACACACACACACACACACACACACACACACGCACACACACACGGACGCTCATTAGACTCACAACACCACAATTGTCAGGTTTTTCCATTTCTCATTTCATATTTTTGGCATCCCCAAGATCATCTTCCTTGTCATAAGTTACAGTTTTGATTCATAAACTTTGTGTGTATGTACAGTCCAGACCATTATACCGTAGGTCCATTTCTACACTCCCAGACCTAGTTTGACGGTGGTAAATAAGCATGCTCGGTGCAGTGTTTTGTCCAGAGTTAAATGCTGGCACTGACAAAATCACCTGCCAGCTGTGTTATATTGTGAGCCTGAAGCGTATGTCAGCAATATTCCACTGTTGATATGCAAGTTTGATTAATGACAGCAATATCTAACCGGCAAACAAATATGACATCTCTTTTCTCCTTGATAGTGCACACAGCCGGATAATAAAATGATATAAAATGCTGCAAGCAAGTGTAGTTTTGCTAGCGTCTGACTTTTGGAATCATATGACAGCCTAGTCTATGGACCTTTAATGACATAAACAAAACAGCACTTCACTTGATGTCATTTGGCATTTGTTTAGAGCAGTGACGTCATCTGGTAGCCACAGTGGGTGCCCCTTACTTCACGCAAGTGTAATCCCCCACTTTTTAGTAACACCAGAGTACCTGTCCCATTGCTGTGTATCACAAACATGCGTGTATGTCATTGCCAAATTGATTGGGGATTGCTTGTTGCATATATATACCTTGTATATGCAAGGTTTTACAACAAATGCATGACTTTAAATCACTTGAACACATGGCAGGCACACCGACAGAGGCCTTGGGGCTAGTCAGGTGCGCCCAAGCGAGCTGGCAGGCGGGTGGGTGCCTGCGGCAAGAATAGTGCATTGCGACACATTGTGAGCTCGTATATTGGACATTTTTGCAATTTTATAAAAATGTTTTGAAAGATCTTTATGACAAATTGGACTAATATCACATTGAGAACATGTAGGCAGACAAGTTGATGGGGCTCAGACCTCTGGTTGGGAAACACTCAAAATAGGGATGCCAGGTTGGTTAGAAAATGTTCTCTTTTTCTTTGTTTATGTGGTTGGAAAGGGGGGTATTTTGGAACAGGGGAAAGTTGGAGGGGGTGTTAATTTTTTTTGAATGGGGCCCAAACCAATATATTGGTCTGACTCTAATCCATAGCGGACATTATACTCTGTGGAGATACGTGTGAAAAGCTCAGGGAACAAAGTCTTTAAGAGCTGTTTTCTCAGGTCACATCATTCAATAAGTCATATCTCCAAAACTGGTGGGTCAAACTACACAACCAATATGTCAATTTGTAGCTATGATTCCCTGTTTTCAGATGACAAAAAATAAAAAAAGCCTCAATGACTGGCTTTGTGCCGTACTGGGCCACATATTCATTACGGTATGTATTAGCATTCTGCTAAATGCCTAAATTGTAAATTGTATTATGTTATGTACAGTAAATCAGCATAGCTTATATATCTCTGCTGTCTGGAAGAAAATGTAAATTATTCAGGAAATGATAAGAGCTAAAGTGGAGTTAGGAGGTTTTTGTCAAAGCGATTTTTAATACTTTCCATTGGTTAATATTTTTTGGGGGGGCGCCAGCCCCTCCTATACACAGCTGTGTGTGTGTGTGTGTGTGTGTGTGTGTGTGTGTGTGTGTGTGTGTGTGTGTGTGTGTGTGTGTGTGTGTGTGTGTGTGGACACGTGCGCATGGAATGGGCCTGGAATGCACAGTTTTGTGTGTATGAGCACGGAATGTGCTCAGCTGAACTGGCTGTGATGTGATGTATGATGATAAGAGCGCCCCTAACTTTGCACGAGTGTGATTTATTGACCAACACACAATAGTGTGTTCAATAGCACTGATTTGGGTGAACGGGTGGAGTTAGCTGGTTTGGCAGATAGTAGATAGTTAGGAGGTTTTCGCCGAAGCACTTTGTAATACTTTCCATTGGTTCAATATCTTTTTAACCAACACACAGACGTAACAACAGACGGGTGTTCAATAGCATTGATTTATGACCAAAAAATTGGACCCGTCACCTGTTGGTACCCTAAACAGACATAGGGACACACATTGCTGTTCCTTACAAAAACAATCCCATGATGTCTGATTCAACCATAAAACAATCATTTATCTTGTGAGGACCAGGGCGGTTATCACCACACTGTCTTATTTCTCAAATTCTGCTATACCTCCCAAGTATACTAATACAACCTCACACACCCTATGCACATTCTTTCTCTCATTTGTGCTCTATCTTTCCCAACCCATTTTGGGCGGGAACCCCTTTTGGTGTTAGTATTATGTTATGCTTTAGCTATTGAATAGCAGATCTACAGACAGACAGACAGACAGACAATGAACGGACGTTGCTGTTCATTGGAGTGGCTGAACCACTCAAAAATCAAAAATGGAAGGTGGTTTCCGCCTTATCGAATTATAAAATTATGAATTATGAGAATTATGAAAATGCTCCCATAACATCTGTGCCCTGTCACGATGGCTGTGCTATTGAGGATGCAAACAAACTCTCAAGTACTCTCTGGGCTCCCCAGGCCCTGCTGGAGAGCATGGTTGCTGGGGAGCTGTGAATGATGTTACTATGGTTCCTGGTCCTGTGGAGGAGCACTGCCTTGGGAAACTTGCTCCAATTATTCTCTCTGCTCTCTTTTTATTATTTGGAGAAATTGTACGTGTTGCAGGAACAGTTGAAATAAAAAGGAATGTGCATACTGTATAGGTCTGAAGTGGTTTCGTAATAATAATTGAAATCTGACTAAAGTTTTAAAATAATTATAGTTGCGTAAAAGTACAATATTTGCCTCTGAAATGTAGTGAAAGTACTGAAAAATTGATAAACTCCAGTAAAGTAAAAAATATCTAAAACTTAAGTAGGCTACAGTACTTAAATGTAAATGTACTTTCCACTACAGTCGTGATTTCTATTTAATGTTCTCTGCTGTAGCATTGTCTTGTTGTTAGTCAGATACTACACTAGGTTTGATGTTCATCTGGCATCCAGAGCAGGCATCGTACAGTAGTTTCTTTGAAGTTCCATCTTTTCTTTCTCTCACTTTAGTTACAATAGTCACTTGTGTGACCATTGTTGTTTGTTGTTGACTAGCTTTAGGGTTCTTGCCATTTACCATCCGAGCCCTCACAATAAAGCCACTCTGGCTACTAAATCTGCTAAGAAACACATGAAATTGAGAAAGAAAGACCAAGCAACTGCTCTTTGATGCCATTCTTTTCATCATCTATTAAGTGGACAGGTGGTTTCCTTGATTTTCCGTCTTTTTGTGTAACACCCCTTTGCTGTGTGTTTTCCTGCATATGTGCTTTCATGTGTATGTTTGCCAAATTCAAATTACGTACGGTAATTATGGGCTGAAGGGTTAAGGTCAAGGTCAACATCAGCTCGGTACGGTATGTGCATGTACACACACACACACACACACACACACACATCATGTGTTTTGATGTTGTGTGTGTACGTGTTTGTGTCATGTGATCTGAACAAAGGGAACAGTGTGTGTACTTGATCCTCAGTGATATCATACTGTACAATGGCTCCTCAGCTGGGCAATTAAACAACACAACAGTGAATTTGCCGCAGTATACGTGTGTATGCATTTGTATACCCATGCTGTAGTGTAGACAGAGCAGACTGTGTGTGTGTGTGTGTGTGTGTGTGTGTGTGTGTGTGTGTGTGTGTGTGTGCGCGTGCGCGTGTGTGTGCGCGTGCATGCGCGAAAACGGGCCCCTCCCGCGAACTGTGAAAGACAATCATAGCCAATCGGAATAGAATCTGTGTACCGATTTGAGTGAGGTTTGGACAAGAGCTCAGTAGTTGGGAAAATAGTTTTTTGCTAAAATTGGCCTCATCCATCCATCCATCCATCCATCCATCCATCCATCCAGCTTCAACTGCTTATCCGTAGTTGGGCAGTGGAGGCAAAAACTCCACCAGAGAGTGTTACTGTACACTCAAGGGATGGGGATAAAAATGGCAAAACAAAATGGCATACAGTATAACTTCCGAAAATAGTGATGTCCTCACAAGTTTTGCAATACAAAAGTGTGTGTGTGTGTGTGTGTGTGTGTGTGTGTGTGTGTGTGCACACGACACGCACCACTCTGATTCATCCCATAATATGCTCTATCCCATAATAGCTCTCTGCACTGCTTAATGTTACTGAGGCGTGGAATGACCCCCCTCCCCCAGTCAGGACTGCAGACTCACCCCGTAGCACTGCTCATTCCTTCAATCCCTTCTAGTTTTGTTTGCAGGTGCTCGTTATATGTATGTTGGTTTCTTGCACATGTTATTTACTTGTTTGTCAAATCAGGTTTAGTGTAGAGGCCACATATATTGCATTGTAATATACAAACATAAAAATCACGTTGCATCCAAACGAAATCAACCCATTAAAATTGGGAAGGCGTCTGACATTTTAGATTTTTGTCTTGGCTATTCAAAAATGTCAATTCGTGCCGTGCTGCGAGCTTGTACATCTGCTATTTTTGAACATTTTTGAACAATCTTGAAAGTTTGAGAACTACTGATTGAAGGCATTTGTAGAAGCAACCTCAGATCTTAATGGGTTAAAACACACACAGTAGCAGGTAAATAGCAATAAATATAGTAAAGAAACAGAATGTTATGTAATTTGGATAGATTTGTTTGTGTTGGGAGGAAACCACCTAACTCCATTTTTTATATATATAAATCAGTGCTATGGAACACCCTTTACGTATATGTGTTGGTTAAAAAAAATATTGAACCAATGAAAAGGAGTAAAAAGCGCTTCGGACAAAACCTCTTAGCTCCATTGGACCCTCAAACTGTCTGCTAAAGCAGCTAACTCCACCACCTCTCCCCCTCTCATGCAAGTAATTGACAATATATAAAGTCACAACACCACCAGATAACGTGTTATCTGGACAGACAGCTGCTGGGTTGGTTTATCTACTATCCTTGTAGCACTAAGTTGTTTTCATGGCATTCGCTATTTACAGTACGTGACATACCCTGATATTTGTTGACTTCAGAGTTTCATACCATTTGAAGGGATTTTATTTCTCGATAATGACCGCAGACCCATCAATTATCCCGCTTATTACACGGCTACTTAATACACAAAATATAATGTATACTATGCAGATGTATAGGTGCCGGAGCTCGCGTGCACGCACACATGCACACATTTATACATTTTGGAGTGTGACGTGAGAGAGAGAGAACATTTAGGGCTATATCTTGTGCCACCCCTTAACTCTTATCCCTAAACCTATTTGCCATTTCTTACTATTTTAAAAAACCTTTTAAAATAGTAAAAATAGCTGATCTACAAGCTCACAACGTGTAGATGTAGATCGGCTAGTTGAACTATTTTAAATTTATTTTCAAAACAGTAAAAAAAATGGCAAATAAGTTTAGGGATAAGGGATAAGGGTGGCGCAAGATGGAGCATAGCCTACTTTCCTCTGTATAGTCTCATTTGTTCTCTGACTCGATGTCACTCACTCACACACGCACTCACTTCACTTGGCCAGTTGACCAACTGACATCGCTTGTCCAAACAATGAGAGATTCTTTTCTTACTTTATTCCACAGCATAGTAAGTTATTTCTGTTTTCATTCATCATAAACCAAAAATGCCATTGATTATTCGAACAATGAGAGGTCCTTATTTTCATCCAGCATAATAAGTTATTTCTGTTTTCATTGTGACCTGTTAACCGGTCTCTCTTTAGGGAAATGATTGTTGTGTAAAGGCGAGTACAGTACTTACATTAACTTTGCTCTCCCTATTTTGGGCATGTCAAATACTGGCACATATTCTCAAAAAAGCTCAGGACTATGCTTAATGTGCTTAATATCATAATATGCTGGTGCCGTGACACTATTGTATGACAAAGTATTATTCAGGCTTAAGTGGTTAATCATGACAACATTGATCTACATTTAGATGCGAATGAATTCACCTTTATTTTTAACCTGTTGCATGTGTGGGGTACCTCATGGGGGTACGTCATGTCAGGACATGTCATGTTTAATCACATGAAAGTCATCTTTTTCCAGTACATAAGCCTTAACAGAGAATTCCCAAGCACTATCACTATTGCGGCAGGCTTAAAGGCTTACCGAGTGTGTTTTGCATTGACTTATAAATCGGTGATTCTCAAATCTCAACCTTTCTCATTACCAGGATAGACCCCCAACACTTGGGTGTTTTATTTATTATTTATATTCTGTACGAGTCACTTTTACAGTAGTAATACAGTATTGTATTTATGTATGCTACAGTATAAGACCCGCAGTCTTATTGTGTCCAAGACCAACCTTGAACCTTTAACCCATTCTGAACGGGCACCCGTTTTGGTGTTAGCATCATGTCGTGCTTTACCTGTTGAAAAATAGCAGATCTACAAGCTCATATCGCGCCACCGAGTGGCGCGATACGAGCTTGTAGGTCTGCTATTTTTGAAAAATCGAAGAACGACTGACATTTTTAGAATCTGATCTCGGGTCAGAATGGGTTAATCAGACCAGTGTGTGTCCAGTGGAAACCTCGTATGAATCTGATCTCAGGTCAGAATGGGTTAATAGTATCTGTAACCCCTTATTTGTCAAGTTGTACAGACGTGCCTCACTTTGTAAGTCATATAGACATGGTACTCTTATACTGCGTTCAAACTGGCAGCTCTTTTTCAAGATACAAAGATACATCTGATGTTTTTAGCTGCTCCAAAAGCTACAACGTAATAATAATATCTGGGACATATAGGGGGGGGGGGGGGGGGGGGACATAAGAAAAGGACAACTTTATTAGAAGTTGAAAAGTTGACAGTAGGAAGTTGACAGTAGAATCCCACACAATCTAAATCACGCAATCCCGTGGTGAAATTGACAGTAGAATCCGTTTCTGAAATAGTAATAGTTGAAAGTGGGCGTGCGACGTTGACATTGGCGTGCACAGCAGCCTCCCATTGGCTGAGAGCAAAAATGCTCTCCCATTGGCTGCAAAATGTGTGTGGTTGCCTAGAGATGAGGCTGCCAATGAGAAAACCAGCTAGAGGACTAGCTTGCACATCGATGATAGACAGCTTGCTATTGCAAGCTGGTAAAAACAGTAAAAAAAAAAAGCAATAACCAACAGTACATATAACAAGTTAAAAACATGTCAGCTTGGAAATGCTATTCTAAACAGGTGGGTTTTCAGTGCGGTTTTGAAGGTGGGGAGGGAGGGAGCATCTCTGATGTGTTTGGGGAGTGCATTCCAGAGGAATGTGCAGCTACAAACTAGTTGAGCTGCATGCTGGTTTCAACTCCAGCTACAAAGCTACAAATATGCTGTGTAGCTTTCTGTCTTTTGTATCTGCCAGTGTGAGCTCAGCAAAAGGCCCATTCTTTATTGTCCAACTTAAAAGAGAAAGTGTGTTTCCCTCTAAAATCCACACACATAAAACGGCAAACGCCACCACTTTGAATGGATCAAGATCGTAAAGGTAACATTTTGCATTTGACATGCAGTGCAAACCCCCCTAGTATTCTTTCCATAAATGAATGCAAACAAACAATTTATTTTAAGCATTCTCAGCACAGATTCTCTAGCACCTAAATGATTTAGCTAAATCTCTCCATTCGGGAAGAAGACCCGTGTGCATTGTGAGATATGTTAAGCACTGCTCAGAGACTTACGTCAGGGTGGGATCTTCTTTCATAAGACTGCAAAAAGAGTGTCATTTCTGCTGACACAGTAGCAGCTCTAGTGTGTGTGTGTGTGTGTGTGTGTGTGTGTGTGTGTGTGTGTGTGTGTGTGTGTGTGTGTGTGTGTGTGTGTGTGTGTGTCTGTGTCTGTGTCTGTCTGGTCCCCATGCACTGTACTCGAACGTAATCTCTTGATGGTTGAACACGAGGACTTCTGGCCAACATGATGTAGTTGTTCTATTTTGCAGAGAGCAGGCGAGATGCTGAATTTGAAGGGGAGGGGAGGGAGGGGGGGGGGGGGAATGATTAACCTGACTCTGCCAGATTGCGGCAGTATTGAGTTCACAAGTTCTCTCCTCCTGCCTGCATCTGGGCTCTCTCAAGCAGAAACGATGAACCCGGAAGCAGCGGGACAAAAATCTGATATCTCCATAATAATGTCGAGTTGTAGTCTTGTTAGGTTGTGTCTACATTTGCGCCGTGTTGATCCCGCCTCTAGCGGCTACATATCGCTCCGACCAGAATTGGTTCGGAGTACACCGTCTCAAATGTTGTCCAGCAGGACAACATGGTGTGGTTGGAGTGGTTCCACCAGGCTAGGCAATGATGGCCATTGGCCAAATTGGCTATTGGCCAATCAATTAGTGATTATATACAGTATATACAGTATTGCTCTCCCTCAGAGGGAATGTGATAGAGTCTTGGCTATGCATTTGTTTATGTAACCAGTTAGGCTGTGCCTTTGGTTGAATTAATTTATTATTAAAAGTAATTCTGAGGAGACAAATCATAATGACACTTCTCTCACTATATAAGTCACTGCAGATGAGCGTTTTCTCAACCGGAAAAGCATCTGTGCAGCAGATCTACAGTACAAACTCAACACTGCCATTGTCCTGCTGCTATGTCTGTTCAGGGTCGACCCATGCAGGCCCAGATGGGAGACACTTATTGATGAAGTTACCGGTAAATGATTAATGTAGTGCTTCTCAAACATGTTCATGTCAAGGACCTGCGGATCCCCATCTGAAAAGTGTCAGCTGGGACCTCGGTGCGAGATTTCCGTTGATAATAGCTCATATGAATGAATGAATGAATTTTATTTGTATAGCACCTTTCCAAACATATAGTTACAAAGTGCTTTACAGACAGGTTATAAAACAGTAATCATAAATACTTCAAAACAACAAAGCATCAAAACATCAGAGACAATATAGGCAGTATAGAGTAGACTAGTGGTTCAGCATCTCCGGGTAATGTACAGTATGTACATGCATCCCATGACATTATCAGTGTACAGAAGATTAAAGCAAGTGCATTAGTCACACTCAAAGTGCACAAGGAGATAAATTACATGCAGCATGCATGACACGTAAGAGGCCAGTTGGAACCCCATCACGGAACCCTGAGGGTCCCTGGACCCCACTTTGAGAACCACTGAGATTCACATTACAGGGAAACCTTTCAACCTGAGCCGACAAACTTTTCAAAAAGCTCAACATTTGCATGAGAAGGTTGACGGGGAACCACCTATAGCTGTCCTTGAAACATAATGCCTTTCTGGCTCACTGATTCTCCTCTGACTCTGGATGTCTGATTTCATATTGATAGCAATCTGTTATAGCAGCACATGTGGGTTTAGGGCAGTCTGGCTTTGGACAGATTACAGATACATCTTGCTGTACCGTGGAATCTGTTTTAATGTATGTCTGTTCGGGAAGCTAAGTGTATGACGTACTCAGTGGTGGAAGAATACTGTGATTATAAATTCCACAATATAAAAAGTCAACATACTAGTACAGTACATACTGTAGTTAGTGAGAGTGGGCTGGGGTATTGGTTGAGCAAGTTTTTCCTTTTTCCTGTAGTCATTATGTCAATTCCCAATTCCCTTTGTAATCTAGTTCCCTGTCATGTGCTAAATCCTGAAGGTATTGTATTGGCCAATTTTGTTCTGGTGATTGCCCGGCCAAGCCAGACACACCACAAGGGGATTCAAACCCCTGTAGTCTCTCTCTGTGGTGGTGGGCAATAACTTTACCCCTGGGCCACATGAGCCAGTTTTTACTCTAGATGTTAACTCTGTGGCACTGTGGCGCAGTGGTAAAAGTGCCTGCCCACCACTGAGAAGTTTGGGGGTTAGAATCCGCCGTGGTAACATCTGGCTTTGTCAAGTGTCCATACGAACAAAACTGGTCCATGTTGGAAGGAGGGAAGCCGGGTGGTGAGGCACCCGTCAGCAAAGAGTGCTGGGTGGGAGGAATAGGACAAAGGCTCTACGTCATGAGTAAAGAGTGCTGGGTGGGAGGAATAGGACAAAGGCTCTACGTCATGAGTACAGAGTGCTGGGTGGGAGGAATAGGACAAAGGCTCTACGTCATGAGTACAGAGTGCTGGGCGGGAGGAATAGGACAAAGGCTCTACGTCATGAGTACAGATTGCTGGGTGGGAGGAATAGGACAAAGGCTCTACGTCATGAGTACAGATTGCTGGGTGGGAGGAATAGGACAAAGGCTCTACGTCATGAGTAAAGAGTGCTGGGTGGGAGGAATAGGACAATGGCTCTACGTCATGAGTAAAGAGTGCTGGGTGCTAGGAATAGGACAAACGCTCTACGTCATGAGTACAGAGTGCTGGGTGGGAGGAATAGGACAATGGCTCTACGTCATGAGTACAGAGTGCTGGGTGGGAGGAATAGGACAAAGGCTCTACGTCATGAGTAAAGAGTGCTGGGTGGGAGGAATAGGACAAAGGCTCTACGTCATGAGTAAAGAGTGCTGGGTGGGAGGAATAGGACAAAGGCTCTACGTCATGAGTAAAGAGTGCTGGGTGGGAGGAATAGGACAAAGGCTCTACGTCATGAGTACAGAGTGCTGGGTGGGAGGAATAGGACAATGGCTCTACGTCATGAGTAAAGAGTGCTGGGTGGGAGGAATAGGACAAAGGCTCTACGTCATGAGTACAGAGTGCTGGGTGGGAGGAATAGGACAAAGGCTCTACGTCATGAGTACAGAGTGCTGGGTGGGAGGAATAGGACAAAGGCTCTACGTCATGAGTACAGAGTGCTGGGTGGGAGGAATAGGACAAAGGCTCTACGTCATGAGCATAGACTGTAAAAAATATGGACAAAGCGTTCCCCGGGTCTAACATGGACGTAAAATGAAGCCTGTTATTCCTGCACTGTAAGTCGCCATCTTTCTAGATCCGTTTGGGCCCAGCTGGCCATTGGCTGGCTCCGTTTGGGCCCAGCTGGCCATTGGCTGCCCAGACAACGAGGCGGGACTTCCCCCCTTCTTCTCCGTTGGTTTTTATTTTGACTCGAGTGGGTGGGGACTCCCGATCATAGACTGTAACGGTAGCCACGCCCCTCAGAACATACGCGACTTTATGGTCATTTATTTTATAAATGGGACCATAATTTTCCAAAAAGAAAATTAGAAATGAGACTTTAAACTAGTGACTGGAAGCAGAAAGTATTCATGACCATGTTTATTAAGGTAATACAGTCTAGGTGAAGTTGGGCCCAAATACATGGACTTCTATGGGTTTTTTTGGGTCCAGTGACAGCGCCACAACAGGACATTATATGAACTTTCAGGAGTTTCAGGCTTCACAAAATATCTGTCTGACTGCTCCCCTGGTCATGAGTAAAGAGTGCTGGGTGGGAGGAATAGGACAAAGGCTCTACGTCATGAGTACAGAGTGCTGGGTGGGAGGAATAGGACAAAGGCTCTACGTCATGAGTACAGAGTGCTGGGTGGGAGGAATAGGACAAAGGCTCTACGTCATGAGTAAAGAGTGCTGGGTGGGAGGAATAGGACAATGGCTCTACGTCATATATATCAGTATTTTGAAAGTCACCATAATGAATTCCTCCTTTCGTGCATTATTGCTTGACCTGCATACAGGGGTCTCCCCGTCCCGCTTCCCTCCCCCGAGCACGTCCAGTTGTGTTTATAGACGGTCGGCCAAGCCGGATGCACCGCGGTGGATTTGTATCCCTAATTGCAACTTTGTATTACAATAAAAGATGTCTCGTTTGTGCATGTTCATTCATTCATACAAACCTTTATTATATATGCTCGAAAGACACCGAGTGTGATTGCCCTGCCTCGTTTACAGTGACATCAGGTGTGGTTATAATATTGAAATATGTATTTTGGTTTCTTCCTGTAAGCTGAAAGCCTTTGAGTCAAAAGGCCCAATCAAAATAACACCATTTTTGTGACATCATAACCCTAACCCCTCCCACATGATCATACAACAACAGCTGTGGGCAAGGCTTAAGTTCAGGTGGGTGGTGCTAAGGTGAAAACCAGGTATACTTAATGAACTCGTGGGTGTGGTCACAAAAACATAATTTTAACACTTTCTGTACACTATTTTGAAAGAAATCTTCCTCCTAGTGTAATCATAATACCTGATGATCATGTTTTAGGGGGGGGAGAAAAATCACGGCAGACGGCACTCCATCTTTAAACAATAGACCCTAACCTAGACCCTAGAATAGATATTAACATATATAAAAACGTGAAATCTAAATCTATAAATGCACCAAGTCTCTGTGTGTACATATGTCTGTAATCCATGTAATTCGAGAACCGACAAATTTGACACCACCACAGGGAGTGCAGTGCCCGGGATCGACTCCGTCGGATACACCGTTGTCCAGAACCAGCACAAAAGACTCTGCCAGGGCTCTGGACAGGGCCCAAATTATATCTCCATATCTGGAGCTGGCCTGTTCTGACATCTGCATAGACTCCATATTTGAGCATGCCTGACAAACAACTCCATATATGGGCATAAAATGGACACGCATAATAACTGGGTGGGGCATTTCCAACTTGCATCGTACCAAGTAGGCCAGTGCCCAGCAGGCACCGCTCTAGTTAAAAACAATTACAAACACATGTGCAACAGAGCGTGACTGTGAAAATGATGGCATTGAAACCAACAATTGTTCTGTGATTGAGACGTACATTGTGCAAATTAAAATAAATGTTGATGAGTTCTCCTATTTGGCACAGTAAAATGTTACCATTATGTTTATCAGTGATATAATATTACCTTCTCTCGTGCGGTTTGAAAATAATAAGTGAGCTGACCTTTGAAAGTGCTTAAGTATTCAAAAGAACAAATTTCAAAGTACTTGAAATATGGATTAAAATATAAATGGTTAATTCTTAGTGGAGTCTAGTGGAGTCAAAAGTACAGTATTTGTCTTTGAAATGTGTGTGTGATGAAGTCAAAAGTATCCAAAAATATAAAGTATACTTTATATTCAGGACGGGAACCCCTTTTGGTGTTTTAAGCATCATGGTATACTTTAGCTATTGAAAAATAGCAGATCTACAAGCTCATAGCACTGCACCGAGTGCCGCGATACGAGCTTGTACTGTAGATCTGCTATTTCTTTTAAACGTGGCGCAAATCTTTGAATATATTCTTTCAGAGTGAACGTTTTTAACTCAAATCTTTGTTTCTGGGGGTCCCTGGAAAAACATATTTTAAGATCGGGGTCCGCAGCTAAATACATGTATATCATTCGGCGGGTCCTTGACATGAAAAAGGTTGAGCACCACTGACATAGAAACGTTTTTCAGAAAACTGTCAGGATTTAGCAGACATTTTGTAGAATCTGGTCTCAGGTCTAAATGTAAAAGTACTGCACTCGAGAGTAAATGTAATTTGTTACTGTCCCTGAACCTCTGAGTGATAGGGCTTGGTGGTTATCAGAATGTTCGCTGGAGCACTTGATGTTCTGCATGACATGTTCAAGGTAGACAGCTAATCGTCGCGGGCAAACCTTGTATCAAAATTAAAACCGTCACTTTTCAGGAAATGAAAGAACCTGTGTTCCATTGGCTCCACTGTAGTTGTTATTTAGTTACAAGCTCTTGGTAATACTTTGAGTGCATGGCACTGCAGTATGTATTAACCTTTTTTCCATGAATCAAAAGTAATTTTGATGGTCAATATGACCATCAAATATCCCAGCACTTGTGCAGGAAGCCGGGTTCAAATCCGAGGTAGAAGAGCTTTTAAGCATCATTCATTAAAATAAATACATAACTAGTTTAAATATGGAGATTCAAGGTTTCTGTCCGACAGCAAAATGTTTGTTCATTGTTCCCCCCACATTTAGTGGACAAAGAACCAGATCTGGATGGTTGTTTATGTTTGTGCCGATCTACAAGCTCACAACTGTAACAACTAACAACTATCAGATCAAATTGTAACAACTTTATCTCATGGTTTATAGTTTTATTAGTATTATGTTATACTTTAGCTTTTGAAAAAAAAAAAAACAGCTATTTTTGAAAGATCTTGAAAATGTGGCGTAAATCTTTGAATATATATTCTCTCAGAGCGAACGTTTTTAACTCAAATATGTAGTCCCTGGAACTACATATTTTCAGATGGGGGGGGGGGGTCTGCGGCCAAATACAGATCATTCTGGGGGTCCTTGACATGAAAAAGGTTGAGCACCACTGACATAGAAACATAGCTTTTTCTGAAAACTGTCATGATTTAGAAGACATTTGTAGAATCGAACTCTGAATGGGCATGGACACAGCTCATTTTCACATCCCACCCTACCCTGTGGAGACATGGAGAGAGTTGTGCTTGGAGGTGCAAATATCTGGTGTCTGACTTGTCGTAACTCAGGAAGTCTGACTGAAAACTAGAGCTGTTTTGACAATGAATATAATCTTATTATCTTTGCCATGCTCAAGGCCAGGGGCGGGGATTATTATAATTGTTGTTGTTGCGCTCGGAGCCAGCGGACACTGCACGAGTTCTGCCTTAAAGACATGACTCAGGGACATAAGGAACAGAGTTCTGCCTTAAAGACATGACTCAGGGACATAAGGAACAGAGTTCTGTCTTAAAGACATGACTCAGGGACATAAGGAACAGAGTTCTGTCTTAAAGACATGACTCAGGGACATAAGGAACAGAGTTCTGCCTTAAAGACATGACTCAGGGACATAAGGAACAGAGTTCTGTCTTAAAGACATGACTCAGGGACATAAGGAACAGAGTTCTGTCTTAAAGACATGACTCAGGGACATAAGGAACAGAGTTCTGCCTTAAAGACATGACTCAGGGACATAAGGAACAGAGTTCTGCCTTAAAGACATGACTCAGGGACATAAGGAACAGAGTTCTGTCTTAAAGACATGACTCAGGGACATAAGGAACAGAGTTCTGCCTTAAAGACATGACTCAGGGACATAAGGAACAGAGTTCTGCCTTAAAGACATGACTCAGGGACATAAGGAACAGAGTTCTGTCTTAAAGACATGACTCAGGGACATAAGGAACAGAGTTCTGCCTTAAAGACATGACTCAGGGACATAAGGAACAGAGTTCTGCCTTAAAGACATGACTCAGGGACATAAGGAACAGAGTTCTGCCTTAAAGACATGACTCAGGGACATAAGGAACAGAGTTCTGCCTTAAAGACATGACTCAGGGACATAAGGAACAGAGTTCTGCCTTAAAGACATGACTCAGGGACATAAGGAACAGAGTTCTGCCTTAAAGACATGACTCAGGGACATAAGGAACAGAGTTCTGTCTTAAAGACATGACTCTGGGACATAAGGAACAGAGTTCTGCCTTAAAGACATGACTCAGGGACATAAGGAACAGAGTTCTGTCTTAAAGACATGACTCAGGGACATAAGGAACAGAGTTCTGCCTTAAAGACATGACTCAGGGACATAAGGAACAGAGTTCTGTCTTAAAGACATGACTCTGGGACATAAGGAACAGAGTTCTGTCTTAAAGACATGACTCAGGGACATAAGGAACAGAGTTCTGCCTTAAAGACATGACTCAGGGACATAAGGAACAGAGTTCTGTCTTAAAGACATGACTCAGGGACATAAGGAACAGAGTTCTGCCTTAAAGACATGACTCAGGGACATAAGGAACAGAGTTCTGCCTTAAAGACATGACTCAGGGACATAAGGAACAGAGTTCTGCCTTAAAGACATGACTCAGGGACATAAGGAACAGAGTTCTGCCTTAAAGACATGACTCAGGGACATAAGGAACAGAGTTCTGCCTTAAAGACATGACTCAGGGACATAAGGAACAGAGTTCTGCCTTAAAGACATGACTCAGGGACATAAGGAACAGAGTTCTGTCTTAAAGACATGACTCTGGGACATAAGGAACAGAGTTCTGCCTTAAAGACATGACTCAGGGACATAAGGAACAGAGTTCTGTCTTAAAGACATGACTCAGGGACATAAGGAACAGAGTTCTGCCTTAAAGACATGACTCAGGGACATAAGGAACAGAGTTCTGTCTTAAAGACATGACTCTGGGACATAAGGAACAGAGTTCTGTCTTAAAGACATGACTCTGGGACATAAGGAACAGAGTTCTGTCTTAAAGACATGACTCAGGGACATAAGGAACAGAGTTCTGTCTTAAAGACATGACTCAGGGACATAAGGAACAGAGTTCTGCCTTAAAGACATGACTCAGGGACATAAGGAACAGAGTTCTGTCTTAAAGACATGACTCAGGGACATAAGGAACAGAGTTCTGTCTTAAAGACATGACTCAGGGACATAAGGAACAGAGTTCTGTCTTAAAGACATGACTCAGGGACATAAGGAACAGAGTTCTGCCTTAAAGACATGACTCAGGGACATAAGGAACAGAGTTCTGTCTTAAAGACATGACTCAGGGACATAAGGAACAGAGTTCTGTCTTCTTTTTTTTTTTTAGATATTTTTTTGCGGCTTACGCCTTTTATTGATTTTTGAAGGGACAGACAGTAGGCTGACAGGAAACGGGAGAGAGATGGGGGGATGACATGCAGTAAAGGCCGTGTCGGGGCCGGGAGTCGAACCCGCAGCACACTGCGACTGGATTACCAGTCCGGTGCCCAGACCGTTACGCTACGGCCTGGGCCCAGAGTTCTGTCTTAAAGACATGACTCAGGGACATAAGGAACAGAGTTCTGTCTTAAAGACATGACTCAGGGACATAAGGAACAGAGTTCTGCCTTAAAGACATGACTCAGGGACATAAGGAATGTTGTCTAGAGCACCTACCGTTAATGCTTAAAAGAAATTGAGACAGACAAGCTGTACACTGTGCAAATATGTTCACAATCTGCACATGTATTATTCTGCTTTGATACTTCCCCTTTGATAACTCAGTTTCTTGTGTACCACACACGTGACAGGGTGTCCCATCTGGTCCACGCAATCTGCCTTTGCTTGTCACAGAGGCATGTCCACACACACACGCACACACACACACACACACACACACACACACACACACACACACACACACACACACACACACAGGGATATGTCCTCCCAAATGTCCTCAAGTGACTTCCATGTTTTTTTATTTTTTTTGAAGGGGTCTAGTGCTGATTCCCCCCCCCCCCCCCCCCCTCTACACAAGATCTCTTCGCCCCAAAATAGCCTATCTACGAGCTCTCAGCATGTCGCACTGCAATGCGCTGTGAGCTTGTAGATCAGCATTTTGGCTAATGTTTCCCCCAGTACAAGTCTATCAATTGACCACTCAAACCCGAGAATCCACTCCACTACACCCCTGGAAAGATGTTATGAAAAACAGAAAGCATATGAGCAGATATGCGTCTATAGTCCTTGAACCTTCTAGCTCAATTTGCCGTGGCTTGCTCCTCGCTATCTTCCCCTCCAGTTTGAATGTTTTAGAGGCAGCACTTGTGTTAGAGAAACACTCACGGTTTGTTTACGGTCATGTGGGACTGTTGCCCGCTATGGTTCTACCGCTGTGCTAGTTGTTCACTACACTTCCTGGTTTGTTGTAATCCAAGAAGCTCCCTGCGGCTGAGAAAAGAGTTCCAGTGTATAACAACGGCTCCAAATCTTAGAAAAGAGTTCCAGTGTATAACGGCTCCAAATCTGCTAGGCATTTTCCACTTGTGTGAGTTTAGCCTGTTCTTCTTTATGCCCACATAGGAGGGTTTCTGTACACAGTGGGGAACTCATGTTTTTGTATATTGTCTTGGTGTAATGTTTTTCTGTACTATGTGCTGCTTTTGTTGTTGGTGTTGAACAGACCTGTGAAGATGAATATCCTTCGGGACAATAAAGATTATTATTGGCCCAGGCCGTAGCGTAACGGTCTGGGCACCGGACTGGTGATCCAGTCGCGGTGTGCCGCGGGTTCGACTCCCGGACCCGACACGGCCTTTACCGCATGTCATCCCCCCATCTCTCTCCCGTTTCCTGTCAGCCTACTGTCTGTCCCTTAAAAAATCAATAAAAGGCGTAAGCCGCAAAAAAAATATCTTAAAAAAAATAAAAATAAAGATTATTATTATTACACACGCACGCACGCACACAGCAATCTGATTCCTTGTCAACTACAGGACGATCAATGACGTGGGCCCTGGCTTTTCTCTTTGCTGGAAGTGTGTTTGTGGTTTAACGATTGTATAATAGTATATATACACATACTGTACAGCTACAGGGTTGTGGATAAGACAATAATGGAGTTGATTCTGAAGACGTTAACTAGGGATGTCAGGGGTTAACCGGTTAACCGGTTAGCCGACCGTTAAGAAACATCCGGATATTTTTATCAGCTTTAACGGTTAATTTGCATAATAATAAATGCGTGTTCTGATCTTAAATCCCTTTATTTTAGATCGTTTTTAGTAATAGTACAACATAAACATTACAGAGACTGTAGTTGTCACTGTACAATACTTTAAAACAGTTGTCATGTTGCACACATGCCTAAAATTGCTATTTGCGCCGCCCAGCTTGTCGCACTCCAGGCTGCATGAACAGCGCTCGGGCTCTGTTTTCTGCCCCCTCAATGTCCCCGTTCTCTGTTGTACTTCAATGGCTAGTTGGCTACAAGTTACAACGGTAGCTTTGCGGTAGTCAAAATGTAAGCGAGTGACAGCGAGACGAGATGAACACATGTCGACCGTATCAATGCAGAGACCTACATTATTAAATCCATTATTGGCCATTTGGCCTGGAGGGAGAACGTTTACAGCCGCCGCTGCCCTCCTATCCGTCTCCACACTGGCACGGCTTACGGCTATCAAAAGTTAGCCATGTGCTATCGATGTTTGAGGGTTTTCTCGTCAGCGAAAAGTCAACAAACGGAACACGGTGACATGCATGCTGATCTTCCTTAATAATAAAAAAAGGCTTAGCCCATGCGTCCAGTGGCTTTATAGGTATAGGTTGCTCGGATCTGGACTGGATTTATTTATGTTTTGTTGGACTAGAACCGGCGGACCTCTGTACTGTAGACGCGCAGATGCATGCATCATGCAGATGCGATGCGTTGTTTATTGATGATTAAGCCAGAAGCCTACAACAATTTATTTATATTGTTAAATGTTGCTTTTTTGTTTGTCTTTTATAAAAGGAGCATAAATAAATGTATGCCATTCGTCTACCAACTTTAATTATGTAGCCTATACATGCATATTACATTTGGGGTAGCCTATTAAAAAAAGAAAAAAATCAACCACTATCCGGTAATGAACCGGTTAATCCTAACGGGTAACCGGTTGGGAAACTATCCGTTACTGACATCCCTAACGTTAACACATTCAGTTCTGTCTTTCTGTCCGTCCCTCTGTCTGTCTGCCTGTCTCCAAGCAATGTCAGTTCAGTCTAAGGCGTAAGGCCACTAACTGAAATGTGTTTTGGTACACAAATCTAAACAGCTGTTCAGACTTGTTTTTTTTCGCTTCCCATTTTTGAGTGGTGCAGCTACTCCAAGGAACAGCCCTATGTTTATGTCCCTATGTTTAGAGTACCAGTAGGGGCAAAAGTGGCGCTGTTGTGCTAGAAACAGAGAGAGATAGTGTTGCACTGTTGCCTGCTAATTACAATGTGGAGCGTGCATGTGAGACAGAGAGAGAGAGAGTGAGAGTGTGTGTTTTCTGCTAATTCCCCCACGCAGTAACTCTGTCATTTCTCGACCCTTTCCGGCGGTCCCGAACCGGGCTGGCACCCTGGGCACGTTCCTGGAAGTTCCGGGAACCCCACACGGAGTTGCACCACTCAGTTCACACGGGTGTGATTCTTTGCT
>NC_139713.1:31263551-31273551 GCF_964188405.1 Protomyctophum parallelum
AGTAGCTAATGTGTGACGCAGTGAGGCAGGTGAAACAAGGAAGATTCTGGGTGATTTTGGGCAGGTATAAATAGGGTCAGGTAGTATGGTGTGGAGGGCGGAGAGTGGCGTGAAGGGCAGGGTTAAGGTGTGTTCCTCCGCCTCCACAACAGATGGAACAACATCTGTTGTTCCAACTGTGAAAATGGAGGACCCTGATTTACCCTGTAAACAAGTCTTTTTACCTTTCTGGTTTTTATCCTTGTAGCAGTTTTTGTATTGACTTGAGCTTTCGTTTGAAATCTACATACAGTACTACTGTGAGTGAATCAATCAATCAATCAATCAATCAATCAATCAATCAGAGGACAGAATGGGCTGAATCTTTGCACAAATTCGTTCTTTCTTTCTTTCTTTCTTTCAGTTCTTCTTTTCACCTTTCACCTTCCCTTCTTCCATCTATAAAGTACATCAATCCATCCATCCAGCTTTCCTTCTCTCTCTTTTCTCTTCCACATAGTGAGTGCCATCAACATAATACTTCACAGACAACTGTGGAAGACAACAGATTGTCTCCATTTCACAGTTTGGCTAACTATGCTGTCGCTTGTGTTGTTTCCCCTTGGATGCTTTCCCAGCGATGGCCATGCTTTTACCCTCAACATGGCCTGTGTGTGTGTGTGTGTGTGTGTGTGTGTGTGTGTGTGTGTGTGTGTGCGTGTGCGTGCGTGTGCATGTGCATGTGCACGTGCACGCACACTCAATATGAGTATACAGTATGCTCATCTTAAGCCTATTAAAGGTTTTATGACATTCATTTTCATTTATTTTTCTTTTTCTTTTTTCTTTTAGGTTTTATGACCTCAATTACACCAAAAAAACCTGAACTTTGAACATTCAGTGGATTTTCTGTGGTCTGAAGTTTTCTTTGGGGTTTTTGGGGCCTTTTGAGCTACAATGAAAACAGGCAACACAGTGAAACATTGACATCTGCTGGCAAATCCCATTGACATATGGGATTTGCAGTAAGTGATGTCACTTACTGCCGGCAAATCAGAGCACCTGTTTGAGCCAGAAAATCCCAGATCACAGAAAATCTACTGAATGTTAAAAGTTCATGTTTTTTGGGTGCAATTGAGATTAGAAAACCTAAAAAAAACAAGAACAATTCCAAAACCTTTTTTTTAATGTCACAATCCCTTTGAAGTCAAGCTGCATGGGAAGATAATTTAACTCTGACATGTATATGTAACCAAATGGACCCGCCCATGTGCTTACATTTTGTACATTCTGTCAGTGTTTAAAATGGGTAAATGAACACTGACGTTTTTACTGTGTAAAAAAAGGAAAGGAGAAGCAGACACATGAACGGGAAACAAATTAAAACCAACAGGATGCAACTAAAACTGGAGACAATGTTCTTTATGAGAGAGAGAGAGAGAGAGAGAGAGAGAGAGAGAGAGAGAGGGGGGGGGGATGATTTTGTACTGTGGTTGTTTGTGTGTTTGTTCGTTTGTTCGTTCCACTCATGTTGATGTAGTAGTCTGCCTATAGGTATAGGCTATAGTGCTGGATGTGTTACACGGTGCATTGACCCAGGAGTTGTTGTCCTGCATGTGCTTGAATGATGAGGAAGGAAGGCCTGTAAGGCTCCTCCTCTCCTCTCCTCTCCTCTCCTCTCCTCTCCTCTCCTCTCCTCTCCTCTCCTCTCCTCTCCTCTCCTCTCCTCTCCTCTCATAGTCTTGTCCTTGAACAGTGAGGGGCGTCGTCAGTCATTCATTCATTCATGGATGGCATGCACGCACGCACGCACGCACGCACACATCCCTCATATGTAATTTCTCAATTAGTAGCAGACAGTCAGGGAGCCAGCCTGAATGACAAATGACATGTTTGTTATCGCTGGAGAGAGAGAGAGACACTGATCCTTGTGCAATAAGCATGTAACACATCCTTTTTATACCCCCACACTATACCACCAATACACGATCACAATCTCTCTCTCGCACACGCACGCACACCGCCGCCCACTAAGTACCCCTCCCCCATCCCTCTGTCCATGTGTCCATGTGTAATTCAGTGGTCACATTGTGCTGCCTGCTTGTCGTCACAGGGTCGTGACGTCACCCTGCTGACATTTTCTCCCTGACCCCTCACATCTGACCTTCGACCTTCACTGAGATGGGCTGTCCTCAGCGATGGGGAAAGTATAGCAATAATACCACGATGTAAAAGGCCTGTATTAAGTAGAAAAGTATTGCTAAAGTATAAGTAATATAGCCTATTATTTCTTTTGGCAAAGTTGCGAGCTTGTGGATCGGCTACTTTTTTAATAGTAATTTAAATCTGACAAATAACTAGAAACTAAAGTTGTCTCTGAGATGTAGTGGTAAGTAATAGTATAAACTATCCAGAACAGAAGTAAGTAAATTAAAAGCACCTCAAATTGTAGTAAATTGAGTAAATTAATTACTTTCCGCCACTCGTCCCTGGTACTGCAGCACAACAGAAAAACTAATCTGAATCTGACAAAGTTTTGCACAATGAAGAATGAGGATATTATCCAGAGAAATAGCCTATATCTTTATCTAGGCACACACATGTGTAAAACCTAATAACACACACACACACACACACACACACACACACACACACACACACACACACACACACACACACACACACACACACACACACACACGTGCCCGGTCTACTCTGCCCAGTTTGAGCTTAAAATATTCATGAAAATAGTAGAGTTTTTGCAAATAGAATGCAGCTGATATGCTCCAGGTTTCACCTGCTGTCCAAATGCTCCTTTGATAAATGGGAATGTATTCTTTCTCATTCAGTGCTGCTGGCTTGTTTCTCCTCCCAGTTGTGTATTAAGGCATTTTATGATGGTCATTTTTCAAGCTGCCACCTGTAATGCAGTCACATCAATGTTTAACCACTAAAACACCATGGAGAAAAGTCCCTCAGGGCTCTATACAAGGCACTTCTCTGTTTTCGCCCTGCATGAAATTATCTTAGCTGAAAATATAGCAGATCGTTCAAGCTCACAATAAGTCGCCATACTCTCCAACCATAGACTGTTAAAAGTGGATGAAGAGAACGGTGGTGTCACCCATTGGTTTCTGCAGACTTTTTCTGCTGATTCAAATCCACCATCTTGGAATTTTCGGCCCTGAAAAGCAACAGGACACTAATGCTATTGGCTGGACGTGCAGCGAGGGCGGGTCTTCACTCAGTAGAGACAAGACCTAGAAGCATACCCTACTTTTATCATCCATTTTATAATTAATGAGACCTTCATTTACAAAAACACACATCATGGTAATTGAAAGAAGACTGAACGCATGAATTCTTTATGACTTCATGATTATTAAGGTAATTGTCTCACGTAGCCAGACAACTATTCCACAATCTCCGAATTCTACTATAGAGTCTGGAACTACACCTCCTGAAATAGTAATCTGTTATTATTATTATAATATATATTATATATTATATTATTATTAAAAAAGATTGCAAGGAATATAATTATGCTTAGATGATTTCTATTTATATTAGGATAAATATGCGAAACAGAAGTGGGGAGGAGGCTTCACTTCCGCTTTATATTTTACTCATGATCACAGCTTCCGTTCTCCAGACTGTACTGTATGACGGAAGCATTTGAAAATTGCGAGAGGCGACAGTCTGGCCACGCGAGACTACTAAGGTAATAAAAAGTGTAAAGTCGGGTCAAATCCCTATTGTAATCAATATGGCAGGGTAATTCAGTCTGCAGCCAGCATGGGGGGAAATAGCGATGCCTTCTAGGCAAACTGCATAAAAGCACTTCCTTGGCTATTCATATCCATATTATTCCCTGCCAAATGGTCGTTGTGAGCTGCTGTTTTTAGCGAACGTTTTCCCAGAATAAGGATTCTGGGTTAAAGCAGCACCCGGCCCATAAATATACACACAAAATGATAATAATATACAAGTTGAGACACAATATAAAGGGTTTATTAACCTTCTTTCTGCTCAATTTTAAATGAGGGAGATTTTTTTTCCTTTTTCTTCCATGCGAATCCCTGGTAGGACATAAAGGTTAGCCTACAGAATACTCTGGATATTATCGTTTATTTACTTCTCATCCTGTTGTCTTGTTCCTATTTGATTCAATCAATCAAAAAATATTAAAATATGAATATGAAGGACTTGAACTAGAAGAAAAAAATCATTATGATACCAATAAATAGGAACAGAATTGATTGATTGATCATCAAAATTAACATGCATTAATGGCCCTGGACAGTATTGTTTTTGACAGAAGATTTAGTTTTAGTCATAGTCTTTTGAATAATTTTCATTGAGTTTTAGTCACCTGGAATGTTTTATTGTTAGTCTAGTTTTAGTCGACTAAATCTACAGTTGATTTAGTTGACTAAAATGTATTTTGGTGGGCCTTGATCATGCCGTCGTAATGGCTGATGAAAGTAGTGTTGTGAGCTTGTAGATCTGCTATTTTCAGCATGCAACCAAGTGTAAAATGACTAGTCGACGAACATTTTTTGTCATAGTATTAGTTGAGGAAATCAACACTGGTTGGTTGGGAACCACAACTCATTTTTCACTACTATTTCCATTTCCTCCCTTTAGCACAGTGGAGAGGCCTGGCAGATTAATGAGCATTACAGCATCATCAGAGAGAGAGGGGGGGGGGGGGGGGGTGAGCAAAGCAGAGCACAGGGAGCAGTTATGGAAAAAGCACTCAATTTTCTTATTACTTAGGTAAAAGTATCAATACCGCAATGTAGATTGCGATATTACTCTGTTACAAGTAAGTCCCGTAAAAAATAGTAAATACCATCGTTATTATGCAGAATGTCCCATTTAAAGTTTTTAAATGTATACCCCGGTAAACATATTTTGAAAATAGTCGATCTACAAGCTCACAAGGTGTCGCATCACGACACGTTGTGAGCTTGTAGATCTGCTATTTTCAAATGGCCGGAATGGTTAATGTATGTTTTGTAATAGTAATCAAAATCTACAAAGTAACAAGTAACTAAAGTTTTCAAATTAATGTAGTGGAGTAAAAGTACAATATTTGGATCTGAGATGTAGTGGAGTAGAATTAAAAGCACAAATACCTCAAAATTGTACTAAAAAAAGTACAGTACTTGAGTAAATGTACTTAGTTACTTTCCACCACTGACAGGGAGGTGCATGTAATGAGACCACCCACAGATTGATATGTTACGGTTCCGTTCTCAGACTCCTAAACTATTGATGCCACACAAAGCAATTATCTCTGTCATTCATAAATCAATATGCCATAAACAGGACAATATATGTGGTGTGTGCAACACATCTATTCTGTAATTTTTGCATAGAGGGACAAATGCACGGGTGCATGCAAGCACACACTCTCACTCAGACGCATGCACGCAAACAGTGCCTTATACTGTATGTGTTCATGGGGCAATAGTAACATGGTGATTCTTGAGGAAATAGTGTCATTCAATAATTGATGGTTTTCCAGGATGTTGATACCGGTATCATTAGGATGGCCTTACAAGGGGGCACGGTGGCGCAGTCGGTAACGCTGTCGCCTCACAACTAGAAGGTCCTGGGTTCGATCGATTCCCGCTGGGTACGCTGTGGGAGCTGGGGGCGTGTATGCACTCTCCTCCGTAGTCTTGCGTTGCCAGACTGTTGCATCTCACAATTTTCAAACATACAACTTACATACAGTCTCGAGCAACGGAATCTCATGAGTAAAAGACAATGAATCATCTAAGCATAATAGCTTGCTGCTTAGCAGAAATGGAAATATAAAAAATGAAGCTCTATTTTAAAATACTAGAGCAGTGCCCTTCCTACTTGGAAGTTGGAACGATGGAAGTTGGAAATGAATGCCCCTCCCAGTTATTATGCCCAGATATGGAGTCTATGCTGATGTCAGAACACTATTGTGATGTCAGAACAGGCCAGCTCCATATATGGAGATCTAGGGGTGATCAGGTGTGATCAATAATTGCCCAGAGCCTGGGCAGAGGCCTTAATGGGAGGGCCGGAGGACCCCGGCCATGACACGATTCTAATGAAGAAATACCATGACTTTTATTTTGTATTTAATTTATTTTTTTATATTAATGTATTATTATTATTTTGACAATTGTTTGAGGGCCCATCGCCACAGCCAATATGTCATTGTCTCCCTTTTTATTGTTGAAAACATTTCAGTGCTGTGAGAAGCTATAGCAGGTCTGAGTGTGCCTGGGTGTCCGGGGAGGATTGCATCACCTTGGCACCGTGCAAAAGCAGCTGCTAGTTCCATTAACATACGTAGAACTATGGTGTTGATTGTACCATAAACGTATGACATGTGTTTTAAATTAACCCATTAAGACCTGAGGCCAATTCTACACAAATGTTTTTCGATTTTCAAAAATGTTCAAAAATAGCAGATGTACAAGCCGTGCTGTAAGCTTGTCTATCTGTTATATAAGAATTGCCAACGCAAAAATAGAGGAAGAGAGGAAAGGATTGACCGAGTATGAGAGAGAGAGAGAGAGAGAGAGAGAGAGAGAGAGAGAGAGAGAGAAAGCATGCTTTTGTTTGGTAATACAACATATGAACAGCCAGGCTAATTGAATCTAATTGGATTCATGTAGGGTGGGGCTGGAGTTGGCAAACGTAATATCGTCTACATTTACCCAAAGCCATCAGAGTAGAGGAGAAAGGAAGGACACAGCCTATTTTATTCAATGATTCCATGATTAAAAAACACAGTATATGGGACAGAAAAATGTCTATACCACGTTGGTAAGTGTATATATTTGAGTATGTTTTTTATGTGGCATGTGTGCAACAATAGCCAAGATAGCCAAGATGTACAGTAATCATCTCTACTCTGCTCTCCCCCCTCCTTTAATCACTTGCCTCCCGCTTCCTATCCCTTGTCTCCTATCCCTCCTCCATCCTCCCATCTAGTTAGTGTTGCTGCTATTTACAGCACTGGGATAATCGTGGTGAGGCTGGAGATTGTGTTGTTTTTGCTTCATCCATGACCTTGTCCAGTGGTTGAGTGCACTTGTTGTGTTCTTTGTTTATACACCGGTGACCGGATGCCCCGAAAAAAACATGCAGGCAAATGCACACAACATCGTATTATATTCAAGACCAGCTGAAGTGAGGAGGGTGTGGCGAGAGCGAATCCATACAGAGACTCATGAAGAATAATGGATGTCCTCATCGTGGCCTTTTTACTCTGAGACAGGGATTAAAAGAGTCACATTTCTGGCGCTATAATGTGATCTTGAAATTGAGAACACATCACACACACACACACACACACACACACACACACACACACACACACACACACACACTCTCTTACATGAATCTTAGTTTATAACTCATAATTAGCTCCCTCTTAAGCCTTTTGATTGTGCACTTTATGCTGTCAAATGGCAGAGAGAAGGGAAATTAATTACTTTTAGCCAAGTATCACATACTGGCACTGTGAGAGGGAATGTGTTTGTAGTTGGCTCCAGTGTGTCTCAGGCTATATCTGCAATGACCAGGCAGCTAGGGTTGCCCCACTTATCTGTGTGTGTGCGTGCATGTGTGCGTGCGTGCGGCATGTTTTTGGGAGGGTACCTGCCCTAGGGGACAAGGGGAGAACATGCAAACTCCGCACAGAAAGGCCCTTTCGCCAACCAACCACACCTAGGATATGGGCACTGATGATGTGGAGCAGAGAACACGTCCACAGCGTGTGTGCATGCGTGCGTGATTGTGCGCATGTGTTGGTGGTTAGTTGTGTAACCCCCAACATTGGTGGACAAACTCGGGTAATACTTAAGTATATTCAAAAGTGCAAACTACTAAGTCTTTTTAATATCAGTGCATTTCTGTATTGCAATTGCAATCATCAACCAACAAAATGATCAAATCAAGAGCTCTTCCTAGAAAAATGTAGTGGTGTCAAAATTATTTGAAAGAAAGCTCTGTTCATTGTTGAAGTTAAGTTAACACAGTATTTTTTTACTTAATACTTTTTGATTGGAATGATTGGAATCAGAACTTTTCTGTTGTTCTAGTTATATGCAGCTCATAGCGAGATCTAAAAATACCTAAGCTGTAAATTAATTTCATGAAATGTGCTTATATGGAGGGGAATTAATTTCAAAGTTGAGTTTTCTTTCTTCCTTTTGCACTTCTTGTATTTCTTGGCAAAGTGTTCTTTTGGGCCTTTAATTAGTACAGTGTAGAGAGAGGAGAGAGTGACATGCAGAAAAAGGTCCTAGCTACTGTAGCTATCTTGTTTTACTCGACTATACATAACCCTCCTTGTTTATCAGTAGCGGCCTTGTTTTGCACAATGGAGTGCAGTATTTTGCTCAGACACAATCACATTTGACATTTGGAGGGTACACCATCGCACAAACGTCATTTGAAATCTGATCTTTATGGCCATGCCGTGGCTATTTATTCTAGGAATGTACTTGACAAAGCAGTGTATAGTCAGTGATGCACAGCCACTGACAAAAAGTGAAAGTGTGTGATTGACCTGTCTCACTGCAGTGGAAAAACAGATGCAGAAGGATAGCTTGGTGTGTGTGTGTGTGTGTGTGTGTGTGTGTGTGTGTGTGTGTGTGTGTGTGTGTGTGTGTGTGTGTGTATGTGTATGTGTATGTGTGTGTGTGTGTGTGTGTGTGTGTGTGTGTGTGTGTGTGTGTGTGTGTGTGTGTGTGTGTGTGCTTGCGTGCGTCTGTCATATGTTGATAGCTGAATTCAAACGCTGAAATATTGAGAGGAAATTAATAAGGGTAGCAGGACAATGTGTATGTGTGTGTGTGGGGGGGGGGGGGGGGGGGGGTGGTAGCTGGTGTGCATGAGGGATGTGAAAGCACATTTAAAAGTCTGAGTATAAAGACCTGTCACTTTTCGCACAATACATTTGTGTGAGCGACTCTTTTTTTGGTAGGTTCATTCAATTAATTCCATATAGCCTCACAATGTGTCACAATGCAACGTATTGTGAGCTTGTAGATCTGTTTTTGGTGAAGATATTTTGTCTTGATGGGGAAAAAAGTGATCAAAGTACAGTTGTAGCCTAAGTACCGTTTCTCTAATAAGGCTAGTGATTTATTTCACTTTGAAGTTGGTCATCATCATTTTAACATCTACTCAGGCTTTTGTGCTTTTGTTTTTAAGTTGCTTGATTTAGGACTTGTCCCCTTCCTATACAGTATTGTATTAATTATACCTACTAGTCCTTACCTGTTGTGAGATATTTGCCCCCCCCCCTTGTGGCCGTGAAGGGTACTGCGCCTGGGTGCGTTTGTAATTGACGAATAAATAAATTAATAATCATTAATGTGTCAAATCGAAAAAAGGGCTTCGTTACGCCCTCCATATTCATATGGTCAATGCCTGTGTGAAAAGTGGGAGTGATTGGTGCAGCCATGAAGGAGTTACGGCAATGTTACAGACAGACAGACACACACACACACACACGGACACTCAGACATTCGGTTAATTATCGGTTAATTATAGTATGATATATAATATTATTATTATATATAATTATACCTTATGCACACCACTGTCATCTTGCCAGCAAGATGGCAGCTAACTAGGTGCAATTTCCCATTGACAGCCCATTCATCCAAATAGAACAGTCCTATCTGATTGTATTAAACAAAGTAAAAGCTTGAATTATTCTCTTTCTATCTGCAAAGTGTTTGTTTCATAAGAATCCACTGTAGACATTTTATGAGCTACTTCCTGTCAAGAAATTCCTTGCAGGTGATTTTTTTGTGTTTGGAAGTGCTCGTTAGTACCTTGCTGGCAGCGGTGTGCATAAGGTCAATAAAACCCATTGTAACTGCAAACTCCATTTAACCATGTTAGATTCATTGAAAATACCCATCCTCCTTGGTTCTGGTGACTGATATTGGCCTTTCTAATGTGTGAGCGGGCTGTGTTTTTTCAATTACTTTTTTATGAAAAAATTAAA